>NW_012101798.1:1138010-1141971 GCF_000951045.1 Mandrillus leucophaeus
AAGAAAGAAAGAAAGAAAGAAAGAAAGAAAGAAAGAAAGAAAGAAAGAAAGAAAGAAAGAAAGAAAGAAAGAAAGAAAGAAAGAAAGAAAGAAAACTGAATGGTTTTAACCGCACCCAAGTCACCCCTTTAATGCTTTGCTGATTAAAAATTTCTTCCTCCAGATATTCTAAATTCTCTCTCTCGAGTTCAAAAGTTCCTCAATCCTCTACAGCAGGGGCAAAATGCTACCGGTCTCTTTGCTAAAATATAACATGAGTCACCTTTGCTCCAGTTCCCAACAAGTTCCTCATCTCCATCTGAGACCTCCTCAGCCTGGACCTTATTGTTCATATCACTATCTGCATTTTTGTCAAAGCAATTCAACAAGTCTCTAGAAAGCTCCAAACTTTCCCACATTTTCCTGTTTTACTGAGCCCTCCAAACTGTTTCAACCTCTGTCTGTTACCCAGTTCCAAAGTCACTTCCGCATTTTTGGTTTTCTTTTAAGCAACACCCCACTGCTGGGTATTACTGGGTATTTACTGTATTAGCCCATTTTCATACTGCTAATAAAAACATAGCCGAGATTGGGCAATTTACAAAAGAAGTAGGTTTAATGGAGAACTCACAGTTCCACTTTGCTGGCTAAGCCTCACAATCATGGTGAAAGCCAAGGAAGTACAAGTCACATCTTACTTGGATGGCAGCAGGCAAAGAGAGAGTTTGAGCAGGGAAACTCCCATTTGTAAAACAATCAGATCTAATGAGACTCATTCACTATCACGAAAACAGTGCAGGGAAGATCTACCGTCATAATTCAATCACCTCCCTCCAAGTTCCTCCCACAACAGGTGGAAATTGTGAGAGTTACAATTCAAGATGAGATTTGGGCGGGGACACAGCCAAACCATATCAAGGTACATTCAACTATTGATAATGCGGAGAATGACTTTAGGGAAAATGCTTCTATGGTTGGTTGACACCATGATGACACACAGACAACTGAAAGATACAGAATGTCTAAAAATATTTTTGTTAGAAATCTATGCCTTTAAGAATAATTATGTGGGATTGAGTGAAATTTTAAATGGAAATTGATTTGTCTATTTATCTGAGACTACTGTTGTCACTACTTTCAATGGTCTATTTTCTAGTGGTAAAAAGTCCACCTTCCTTTTTTCCATAATTTACATTATCTTTCAGCATCGTTTTTCAAGGTATACTTATGCAATCTAGAATTAACACTCTCTTGAAAACCCAAGCCTAAAAGACAATAACTTCAGCTACTGGCTTTTTAAAATTTCTTTTTGATTGGTTTATTGTTATAGCAGCTACCTCAGAATCCATTAAAAAACAAAATCCGGGTTTCAGCTGATCTACATTTAGGAATAAAATTAGGAATAAAAAGAAATTTAGAAACTAAATTTCTCAGAATAATTTTCACATTATTGCAGCATCCCATCAGAATCAAAAAAATACATAGATTTCCCTGGGTGGAATATAAGAAAGGAAATTATTAAGTAATAAGCTTAAAGTGGAAAATCACTAACACAAATAAATGTGTCTCAAGAGAACTGAAGTATGATGCTTGTAATAATTGGAATTCAGAGGAGTGTTTTACAATAGACCAAGCTTACAAAAATCATAACCATTTTTATAAAAAGACATTGTGACAAATTTTACTCTTTTAAACCACATCACCTTTGAAAAATATTAAGCATATTTCTAGGTAATTGTTCTGTCTGGGTCAAAAATAATGGTGTAAAAATATAGGTTTATAACAATAATAAATGGTACAAATATTATTTGAAGTACCTTTATGATTCATTTTATGCTGCATGGAAATAAAGTTATGTTTTTAATTTTTGTAGGATTCAATCTTCCTTTATCCCTGATATAATTAAATTAACCAAGTTTGTGGGAAAAGTTATTTCTAGATATATTTTATTTTGTTATATGTGAGAAAAGTCACTATTACAGAACAAGATTTGTCCTTCATATGTGGATATACATATATATATATATATATATATATATATGTATATGCCTAAGATCTTCTCCCAGAATACTGGTCTAATATTTTCTCTATGCTTTAGTTAGATTTCAGTTCATGTGATGGTAACTCACATTAACAAACGTGAAAATCCCTGAGGAAAAAGTACTGTATTCTTTATTTCTGTCCTCTAAACATAATGGTTGATAAGGAAGGAAAATACTATTATTATTATTATTATTTAATATCTGGGAAAATAGAAGTAATAAAAATATAATGCTGTATTATTTTATTTAAGGAATTTTCTTGGCAGAAGTTAATTCTCTTGCCTGTACTTGTATGCATCACTTAGAACCAAGCTAGGAGGATTATGTGTGTTAAATATCATTGCACACACACACACACACACGCACATTTTGTGTGTATGCCGAAGGGGAAAGAAAAAAAATAAATTCAAGCATGCAAAAGATAAAATTCTTGGTGTAAAGACTACATGAAATATATACCATGGAAGCTGAGTCAGAAGGAGATTTTGTTTAGAAATTCTCCCTTAATGTAGTAAATTTATGTAATGGAATCATATCAATGTATATACAGCTGTTACTGTTAGTCATAACAGTATGCTTATTGTATAAATTAGACTTCAGCTGATTTTCAACATGTATATGAAATTTAAAAGACCATCAAATAAACAAATTCAATTAATACTTTTCACACCCCCCCCCCACACACACACACACACACACACACAAATTAAGCAGATCTTTTCTCATTGGGATTAGAGAAAGAAAATTGTCCCAAACCTCAGTGGTACAGAACATTTTTGCATGATGTAATTCAGCCCTTTGTGGATATAATTGGTATTCCACATTAAATACTTGAGTGATATTCTTATAGACTTTAATGAGATTAAAAACTCCTTCTGGGAAATTAGGGTTGCGTACTCAACTGATTGACTAGCTTAATGATCTTTAGGCAGATAGTCCTGCATTGTATTATTTCTTTTAAAACTATCTCCTTTCCATACTGCTCATCCTTCAAGGCCTATTTAATTCTCTCTTACTGCAAGCTTCAAATATAATTCTGATACATGGTTAAAATATTCTTTCTGATATATTTATTCACTAACACATACATTCCAATAAAGAAGAAAGTTTATATTCATCAATGTAAACAGTGTTATGCATTAGGAGTTTCAAAATAAAGAGCCACCACAGATGTCTTAGCTAAAATCTGTGCAGCTTATGCTATATGAAAAATCCTATTCTAACTTATGTATTATATTAATTCATTCATCCTCAAAACAACCCTGCACATGAAAGTGTTACTACTCTCACTTAACAAGTGAAGGTCTAAAGTTCAATGAGATTAGGAAGTGTGCACAAGCCCTCACAATAATGAGAAACACCTGATATATGTTCAAATTTTGATTTATTGCAGGAAAGAATAAAAATACATTCCCAGTGGTAATAATCAGAGCCATCATGCTGTTCAACTCCAAAAATGATAATTTATCCAATCATTGAAGATAAATCATATGAATTTATATTTTGCATAGTCTTTGAAAAAGAAGTTTAAATGTGATAAAATATGTAGAAGCACTTTATATAAAATATGTATTTTCAGTGGGTTAATGCAGAGAAATATATTCATGGCTTCAGAATATTACACATCAGTTAAAATGTTTCATAGATCTGATATTAATAAATTGTGAACTGTGTTTCAGTATTATAAAATTAATGATTTATATGTTACATATAAAAATACATGTATAGTTGGGTTTCCATATAAGCTTCTGTATTAATATTTTACCCTTTTCCCCCAAAACAGCATGAAATATTGGATAGTTGAATCCATTGAAAAGCTTATATACATACACACATATATTTAAATATTGGTGGATCTTATGTTACATAAAAGGCAATAAGCATAATTGGTAAAACCGTTCTATTTCTCTAGTAAACTGCTCTGAATATATATTAGAATT
>NW_012101798.1:1142721-1148484 GCF_000951045.1 Mandrillus leucophaeus
GTTGAACTAGTTTACAATCCCACCAACAGTGTAAAAGTGTTCCTATTTCTCCACATCCTCTCCAGCACCTGTTGTTTCCTGATTTTTAATGATCGCCATTCTAACTGGTGTGAGATGGTATCTCATCGTAGTTTTGATTTGCATGAAATCTTCTCTTTTAGCTATTAAAAAATATACAGGCTAGGCATGATGGCCCACACCTGTAATCACAGCACTTTGGGAAGCTGAGGAGGGGAGATCACTTGAGGTCAGGTGAAATGCTCTTTCTACCAAAAATACAAAAATTAGCCAGACGTGGTGGTGCGCACCTGTAATCCTAGCTACTTGGGAGGTTGAGGCAGGAGAATTGCTTGAACCTGGGAGGTGGATGTTGCAGTGAGTCAAAATCGCGTCACTGTATTCCATCCTGGGAGACAGGGCGAGACTTCCTGTGTGTATACATGTATACATACATACACACACAAACACATATATATAGTTACCTATAATCACCCAACCATGCTGTTAAGCTCTAGAACTTATTCCTTATAACTCTATGTTTGTACCCATTAACTATCTTTTCTTCATTTCCAAACCCCACCCTTCCCAACCTCAGATAACTGTCATTCCACTCTCTACCTCCATGATGTCAACCTGTTTTTTAGCACCCACATGAATGACAACATGTAATATTTGTCTTTTATTCCTGGTTTATTTCACTTAACATAATGACTCTTAGTTCCCGGCTTGTAACTGCAAAGTATTCTTTTTTTTTTTTTTTAATGGCTAAATAGTATTCAACTGTGTGTACATTTTCTTTATCCATTGAGTCCTTGATGAACACTTAGGTTGATTCTATATCTTGGCTATTGTGAATAGTGCTGCAATTAACCTGGGTATCCAGGTTTTCAGGTATTTAGAATACCCGGGGTATCCACGTATTTAAGTATCCCTTTGATATACTAATTTCCTTTCCTTTGGATAAATACCATGTAGTAGGATTGCTGAATTGTACAGTAGTTCTATTTTTAGTTTTTAAGAAATCTCCAAAGTGTTTTAAATAGTGGCTGTACTAATATACATTCCCACCAACCATGTGTGAGTTCCCTTTTCTCCACATCCTTGCCAATATCTATTTTTTTTGTCTTTAGTAATATCCATTCTAAATGGTGTAAGATAATATCTCATTTTGGTTTTAATTTGCAGTTATCTGATGATTAGCAACATTGAGTAGTTTTTCATATACCTGTAGGCCATTTGAATGCCTTCTTTTGATAAACATATATTTAGATTTTTTGCCCCGTTTTTAACATTATTTTCTGTTTTTGCTGTTGTCTGAGTTCCATGTAGTCTATATATTAGTTTTTTGTCAGATGAATAGTTTGCAAATATATTCGTTCATTCTACAAATTGTCTTTTCACTCTGTTGATGGTTTACTTTGCTGTGCAAAAAATTTGTAGCTTAATATGATCCCATTTGTCTATTTTTGTTGTTGTCGTGGTGGGCATTTGAAGTCTTAACCATAAAATCTTTGCCAGGACGAATGCCTTGAAAAATTTCTCTTATATTTTTTGCTAATATTTTGTAGTGTCAGATCTTACATTTAAGTTTCTAACTTATTTTGAGTTTACTTTTTATAGTGCTAGATTCAGTGGTCTAGTTTCATTGTTTTGTGTATGAATATATGGCACCTTTTCCCAGCACCTTTTATTGAAGAGGGTATCCTTTCCCTAATGAATGTTTTTGGAGGCATTGTTGAAAACCAGTTGGCTGTAAATATGTGAATTTATTTCCATTCTCTACTCTGTTCCATTGGTCGAAGTGTATATTTTTATACCAATATCATGCTGTTTGATTAAATCAGCTATGTGATGCCTCCAGCTTTATTTATTTATTTTGCTCATGATTGCTTTAGCTGTTTGGGGTCTTTGGAGTTCTGCATGAATTTTAGGATCTTTATTCTATTCTTGTGAACTATGCCATGGGAATTTTGATAGAGATTGTATTGACTCTGGAGATTGCTTTGCATAACATGGTCATTTTAACAAAACTAATTCTTTCCATTCATGAGCATGAGATGTCTTTCCATTTGTTTGTGTTCTCTTTAATTTCTGTCTTCAGTGTTTTGTAGTTTACCTTGTTGAGGTCTTTTCTTTCCTTGGGTAAATTAATTTTCTGGTATTTTTTTGTAGCTGTGGTAAATGGGATTGCTTTCTTGATATTTTGTTTTCAAACAGCTCATTATTGGTGCATAGAAACACTTCTTATTTTTGTATGTTGATTTTGTAATTTGCAACATTACTGAATTGATCAATTCCAAGAGTTTTTCAGTGGCTTTTCTATATATAAAATCATGTCATCTGCAAAGAGAGACAAGTTGCCTTTCTCTTTTCCAAGATGGATACTTTTTATTTCTTTCTCTTGCTTGATTGCTCTAGCTACAACTTCTAGTACTCTGTTGAATAAGTGTCGAAAGTAGGCATCATTATCTTGTTTCAGTTCCTAGAGGAAAGGTTTTCAGCTTTTTCCCATTCAGTATTATGTTAGCTGTGGGTTTGTCATACATAGTCTTTATTGTGTTGAGGAATGTTCTTTCTGTATGTAATCTATTTAGAGTATTTATAATGAAAGGATGTTCAGTTTTATTAATATTTTCAGTATCTATTGAGATGCTTATATGGTTTTTGCCCTTTACCCTGTTAATAAGATCACAGTTATTGATTTGTGTATTTGTATGTGGAACTATCCTTGCATCCCTTTGATAAATAAATCTCACTTGTTCATGGTATATTGTCATTCTGATGTGTTGCTGGATTCGGTTTGCTAGTATTTTGTTGAAGATTTTTGCATATGTGTTCTTTGGGGGTATTGACTTGTAGTTTTCATTCTTTGTTGTATCCTTGTCTGATTTTGGTATCAAAGTAATGCTGACCTTGTAGAATGAGTGAGAAAGAATTCTGTCTCTTTTCAACTTTTTAGAGTAGTTGAGAAGAATTGGTGTTAAATCTTCTTGGTAAGTTTGGTAGAATTTAGCAGTAGAGCCAGCAGGTACTGGGCTCTTAGTTGAGAGGCTATATTACTAATTCAATATTATTACTCATTATTAATCTGTTCAGGTTTTCTATTTCTTTCTTATTCAATCTTTGTAGGTTGTATATGTCCAGGAATTTATTAATTTCCTGAAGTTTTAAAAAAATATTTTAGTGTATAGTTGTTCATAATTATCTCTGACGATCTTTTCCTTGAAATATTTTAAGTATTATTTTCCTGGGTAATATACTTTTCCTCTGTCATTAAAGTGAAATATGACTAAGCTCCCAATTTTGTACTTACAGTTTCTAGGGATAAAGTAGGGGGCAAATCATAAAATATCCCCGCTTTCATGCATCCTATATTTTAATGGTAAAGGTTAAAAATAATGAATAAATAATAAATTTATTATGTTAGATATAATTATATTAGATAAATATAATTGACATTTTGGACCATTCATTATTTTTGTTATGGGCCACTGTCTTGTTTATGTTTAACAGCATCCCTGGCTTCTTCCCACTAGATGCTGGAACACCTGACCTAATGTTCATGGTAATCAAAAATATCTCCAGATATTTCTAAATGTTCCTGAGGTTTAAGTCGGGGGATAACATTGTCCCCAGTAGAGAATGACTGGGGTAATGATACTGCGATGGAAAAATACAAATAACTAGAATAGGACTGAACTGTGTGTTAGGTGAGTTGATTGAGATCTTAAATAATGCCTTCGTAACCCTAACCCTCATGATTTGCCATCTTATAAAGAGTGCAGGAATTCCGACATGTCTTTAGAGGCAATGACACTTGGCTGAAGGTCTTTGCCTGGCTGTGTGTCTGCCTGTGTCAATTACCATCCTGTGTCAAATCTCATTCATCCCTTGCTGAGCTGAGAACAGACACTTACAGGGCAATTTAAATATCCAGTTATGGCACAAACTAATATAGGAAAATGCCTTGATGGCTTAGATTTACAGTTCTACACAAATTTGATCACGAACACTGGTCAAGCACAAGGCTCTATGTGTCCCCCGGACAAGTGATATTGTGCTGTATCCTTAAAATGCTGGGTCTCTCTGCCCCCAAAATGTACTTAATTGGCCAGATGCAATGATTCAGCCTGTAATTCCAGCACTCTGGGAGGCTGAGGAGGGCGGATCACCTGAGGTTGGGAGTTCGAGACCAGCCTGACCAACATGGAGAAACTTCATCTCTACTAAAAATACAAAATTAGCTGGCTGAGGTGCTGCATACCTGTAAACCCGGCTACTCGGGAGGCTGAGGCAGGAGAATCGGTTGAATCCGGGAGGCAGAGTTTGCAGTGAGCCGAGATTGCGCCATTGCGCTTCAGACTGGGTGACAAGAGAAAAACTCCTCCGTCTCAGGAAAAAAAAAAAAAAATATATATATATATATACACACACACACACACACACACACTTAATCATAAGTATTAAGTCAATGACCAATGACATCCAGAAATGATTGTTATTTTAAGCAGTCTACATGGGTTATCTCAATTAAAATCCCAATAACATTATGCTCTTACTCATTATATTAGTTTTCTGTGGCTTCCATAATAAATATTTATGAATTTAATGAAGTAAAACAGGGAAAATCTATTCTTCCACAGTTGGGTTCAGAAACCTGAAATCAAGGTTTCAGGGGGGTCCACACTCCCTCAGAAGGTCCTGGATGAGAATCCGTTTATTACTTCTTCTGGATTTTGATGTCTCCAGGCATTCCTAGTTGTTTCTTGGTTTGTGGCCACATCACTTCAGTTTCTGCCTCCATCTTTGCAAGACCTGTGTGTCTCATCTCCTTTCGCATCTCTTTTCTAAGGACACTTACAAATGGTGCTTAGGACACGTTTGGATAATTCTAGGTAATTTCCTTCTCTGAGATCCTTAGTTTGACCACATCTGTTACTTTATCAGGTAATATGCACATTGACCACTCTTTTATCTACCTAGACCCTATTGTTTTTTCAAGACTATGAATAAACTCGATTTGCTCAAAAAGTTTCCCTCTGGGTACTGTAGACAACTTCAATATTTCGTTTAAAATTTATTTGAAATTATAACATAATATCTCACCATACTTTTTCCTTATTTCAGGAATCATATCTTCCCTGTTTCAAATAACAAGCATTGTGATAATGTGGACACTAAGGAGCAACAATTTATCAAAAGGTAAGAATAAAGATAGACTTTCAGACTATGAGATGGGCCTGAACAAATATCTGATCAAGCTACTCAGTTTTACAGATAAAAAGGGTGAAGGCTGGAAAACCTAAAAAACCTGTATACGGTTCTCAGATAGACACTATATTGTCTGCTTGAATGAAGAAAATTTGGTAATGATTGCGGATCTTAATCTACTCTACATTTTTTTAGCTTGTCAACTTGAACAAGTGTTTCAATTATTTCCTTATTTATTTTCTCTGATAAACTTAACCTAATCCTGTAAAAGGAATGTTTTGAAAAGGTATATCTTAAAGGAGCATTTTCTAATTTAATATTGACATTTTATTATTTGCTGAATCAAGGAAGTTATGCATATTTTGCATAAATATGTGATACCATATATATGATAATATTTTTCTCCATAGTCACATATTAATCTGCTCTGACATTTTTCTATAATAAACATCATTATCTTAGACAGAAATGATGGAAAATTTTATCCATTATAATGATATCTAATTAAAACTTGTGTCTAACCTTAATTGAAATATATATATATATTTATAT
>NW_012101798.1:1149424-1173092 GCF_000951045.1 Mandrillus leucophaeus
GAACCTGGAGGCTGCAGTGAGCCGAGATCATGCCACTGCACTCTAGCCTGGGCAACAGAGCAAGACTCAGTCTCAGGAAAAAAAAAAAAAAAAAATATCTGGTCACACAAATTTCTAGAAAATCAGCCTATTTCTGAGATAGCCCAGAGGTGACATCAACTGACTAGCCCACTGGGAGTATGTTTCATTCTTTGCTGAACTACTAGAACCTAGACTACAGCCTCGCATGCAGAAAACATTCAGTAAAAATTATATTTACATAAAATTACTACAGGACAATAATTATATCTTATAAGTGGGTTTGTTTAAAGGGTTTATCATATATTCTAAGTCACACATTTTGCTCAGAAAAACTAGCTTTGTCCTGGAAATGTCACTTAAATAGAGAAAAGGAACAAGAACATACATTCAAGCCAAAATAAGCAAAGCTCCGTCTCAAGAAGGGTTGATGGAAACAACAGAAAACAGAAAGTGCTACAGTTTAATCAGTTACAGACTGCTCACCAGAAAACACAACAGAGACATATAGTACATGTCTTTCTGCTAATATATTCCACTCTTTGTGCTAAAACTAAGTATGGATGTTACTTTGGAACATTTTGAATGTGGAAAATTAGTTTCCTCCTCAACATTGTCCTCTACTACTTTTCAGAGTATAATGTGTATGACAAGCTCCCAATAAAATTTTGATACACTTAATAGTTGAAGGTTAAACAAGAGTAGAAATCATGTTAACACCTTACTACTGGGAAATTTTTGCATAGGAATAGACATAATTTCCAGAAAATTACATTTTTATAGAGGGCAACATACATAATAACACCTTTTGACTCAAAATAGAAATTATTTTTAAGCTTATACTTCTGCCATACATTAGAGCAACTACTGGTTTATGTTGTTCTGTTTTACTGCTCTACAATCATTCCACACTTGCCTCTTGGCATCCATAATCAGAAAAGTAAATCAAGAAATGAACTATAAACTCATCAATGTTTTATGATTTTCCTTATAGCCTTTTATTTTACCATGAGGAGTTTCTGTATATAAGGCACTTTAGAATATGAATGATTTTCATGGCATACACATAAGGGACTATTAAAAACAATTGACATGTTTTTGGTAAAGTATTTGACTGTATATTCTTCATGTAACTGAAAATATTCAGCACTGAAAGAGTTTGCATTTAATGATGGCTACAAAGTTGACGTTTACATTCTGGTTTCCTTAAGGCAGGAACTACATTCTGCAGAGGGCAAATTTCAAAAGACAAAACTTAATCCTTATACTAGCAAAAGTTTGATTAGATATGTTCTACCTACTTAGCTGCTTACATAAGTATAGGTGTCTGAGGCTGAAAATGAATGCCCCAGGAAGAAGTAAATCAACTTCAGAAAAATTATCAAATGGCGTAATTATGGGCACACAATGCCCTCCACCCACAGCTGTTCTTGCATTTCCAACACGGAAGGCAGCACAAGACAGAAGGGAAACACTGGCAAATAGATTGGTTCTGCCATTTCCTCAGTATTATGTGCCCTGTCACTGTTTGAGTTACTTAGATAAGATGCAATTTCTCCTTAGTTTTTAATGCCCTTTCAGATATTTTTTGTTACAGGATTCGTTACTGTGAATCCAAGGGACTTTATTTTGTCACTTTGACAGAAAGGATTGGACTGCTTAAGCAGAACTAATAAATAGCTTCCATTTCCTACATGAAAAAAATAATACATGCTTATGCTGTGTTCCTGGATTGCACATGTAACTGGCAGCAAGAAACACCCTGAGAATAGTAATCATAAAATATCCTTGTTTATTCCAAAGCATAACAATAGAAATGTGTGACAATCTGAATTTCTTTTATATGCCAAAATATGCTGAGAAAGTATTAATGAATGCTGTGCCATCCTAATTTTGTATTAATGAAATAATTTATTATTTTTTCAGTTTTAATTAAAATTGGCTTTGCATCAAACCATGCTTATCACATTGATCAGGTGATAAAAATAAAATTTTGTCATGTATCAATAAAAAATGATTATTTGTATTATCTAACCATTAATGACACATTTTAGAGTGTGAAGATGTTGGTACACATTTTCATTTTTTTTGTTTCCTGAAAAACTAATTTATTATTGCCATGTTTATGGTTCCATCGTGTGCAATTAATTATTACACACCAAGGCAACATTAATGAAAGTTCTGATAGTAATACAACCAGTCAGACTGAAATTTCAGTCTTTTGGCTATTAACATAAGTTTTATATCAGTAATAAATTACATGAGGTGTCAATATATACTGAAATTAATATTATCTATTAATGCATTGCTTCAAATTATGACATGTATTGATATATTAAAATATATTTACATAATCTGTTCTTAAAAATTTCAGTAATCTTTTCCATTTTGTAATGCAATTGTCTATTCCCAGTCAAACTCCACTCCCACTTCCTCTCCGATTGTTTTCAGAAATGTGCAGTTTGTGATATCACATGTTAAAAAGAAAGAAAATGGATTCCTTTGAAGACAGTACCCACACAGAAGAGGAATCACTGAAGTTTCTCATTGGTACAACACTTGCATTTATAAACAAAGTGATCAGAAAGTAGTGAAGAGAAAAAAAGGTATTTTGTTTAATCTGAGAGCAGCTTCTTTCTGTTTTTGGTGGAAGAACATGCACAACCATTGACAATTTCAGTCCAGACTCAAAATTAAGCGTAACTCATCCTAGATTGTTGCAAATCTGCAGTCCTAGATTTTAGCAATGATGGCTGATTTATTCCTTTCTGAAGATGTTTAAATAGACGTTTGTAAATGACTTTTATTTAACCATAATCAGCTGAAATTAAGTGATTTTTTAAAAAAATATTCTCATTTAGAAGTGTATATGTTTAACTAGGTTTGGAAACTATCATATGAATTACAAATTTCCCCCAAGTGATGTTCTAATAAAAGGCAGTGTAGCAGGTATTAATTAACTAATTTGAGGGAAAAAAAATTCACCAGCAAACAGATCCATGATAACAAATGTAATACTTACCAGAATCAATTGATCATCTATTATGCAATCACTTTACACAGTGTTTTTAAGCGAATAATCTCACTCGCTGCTTACAATAGTAATGCAAGAGGGACTATCCCTATTTTGCAGGTTAAATAACAATCACAATAATAGCAACGGTTGTAGAATCATAAGGTAGATTTTTAAAGACCATATAGTTAGCAAAAAATTAACCTGACATTTTCACTTAGATTCTGAAAACATACTCTTAAAAGCTCCACCTTAAAGTAGTTAACTGTTATAGGTTAAAGAGACATCTTAGTTGGAAAATAACTCAGAACATCTAGAAGATAAAATTGCATTGTATATAGTCTACTATATTCTGCAACTCATCTTCCTCCCAGCACCATGTACCATTTCTCTATTACCAAAAATGATTAAATTCAATTATTTAAGTTGCTTATTTCCATATTTGTATTCATATATCTAATAAATATATATGACATTTCTTATATTTTTGGCTTCTGGCATTGGTTATTAACTACCTACCTTGGGAAATTAGTATTTAGTAAACTTTTACTACCTCTGTCCATTTACCATGGTACACATGTAGGTTTTCTGTTTCCCATGATATATATTTATATATATTCATGCATATTTATGTGTAATACACACACACGATCACACACACATACCCCTACACATCTTTGGGTACATCTATATTCAGTATTTTCATTTTTATAACTAGGTAAATGTGGCTCACAGATAGTCAATACATTATTTGTGATTTTTTTTAACTTTTAATTTTCCTTTGGGTTAATAAATTATTTGGTCTTATTAGTTTTATTTTCTCTGTTCTTATAACTAATTCATTTCCGTACAATGCCCTAGTTGTCTGTATATTTCTTCTCAATACATTCAAACTAATCAAGTATTAATGATGATCAATTGATCTTATCTTTCTAAAGTCATATCTTCCTAAAGTCTAAAGTCATATCTACTATGGAGAGGTTGCTCTAACGGTTTGCTGTATAGCTGTCATTTAGAAACTTTCCGTAACCATTATATAGAGTATTTCCTTTTCTTCTCTTGTGACTGAATTGACTCTTTTGGATTCCAAGTCTTCCTTCTTCTTTTATTACCTCATCTTACAGGAATATCAACTCTAGTAATTTCCTGAAAAAGGAGAGGGGTGGGGATTGAAGGCAACATCCATTAAAATCTCTCTCTCTCTCTTTTTTTTTTTTTTGAGACGGAGTATTGCTCTATAGCCCAGGTTGGAGCGCAGTGGTGTGATCTCCACTCACTCCAACCTCTGCCTCTTGAGTCCAAGCTATTCTCCTGCCTCAGCCTCCCTAGTAGCTGGGATTAAAGGCACTTGCCACCATGCCCAGTTACTTTTTGCATTTCAGTAGAGATGGGGTTTCACCATGTTGGCCAGGCTGGTCTCGAACTCCTGACCTCAAGTGATTTGCCCACCTCGGCCTCCAAAAGTGCTGGAATTACATGTGTGAGCCACCACGCCCGGCCTGTTAAAATCTTGTATGTCTGAAAAACCTTAATTTTTGTTCATACTAACATCATAATTAGATTAGATATGGAATTCTAAGTGGAAAAATATTTTCTTCCTAAGCCTTTTGAAGTACTGTTCCATTGACTTTTGTTGCCGATATTGTTACCAGAACACTTTTGTTCTTTTTCCATAAGCATAATATATTTTTTACTTATGGAGAAATTTTGGAATTGTCCTCCTCTTACACAGTTTCTTATTCCTCCAAGTTGCTATAATTTGTATGTTTTAATCTCAGTATTTCTTGTTAGACAATTCCTTTAGATATCTGCCTGTGCTTGACTGTCCACTTGGAAATAAAGGCCACACTAGACTCTGCTGGTAGTCTGTGTCCATGTGTGCATGGCTATCTCCTCTGGCCATCAATGTAGGATGATGTGGATAGGCTATTTCATTTTAGATTTCCCTATCACTATCCACAGGTCATTTTTCCTATGTATTCATAGTTCATAACGAAGGCACCTTCAATCTCCAAATAGAGAGGATGAACTTTGATGCCAGTATTCCGGGAGTAAAGTTAGGAAGAGAGCTGGTGGTTTCAGAACTCATTTAACATACGCCTAGTTTTTACTGTGGTGTTTCTCTTCAAATGGGTCTTAGTTTTCTAAATACTCTGTGCCCTTTGTTTTACTCCCACCAGAGGCTAATTCTACAGTCTTCCATTGGTTGTACTAAGAGTACTAAGTGTGTAATTGCTCTTAAGATCTTTCAGCCTATAATTTCTTTTTGTGTGCCTCCTAAATTCTACATCTAGGGGTAGCCATTGTCAAATATTCCTGAGCATTTTTATGTTTTATATTTCCTCATATTGCTTTCCACCTTCCTCCATTGAGTAATTAGAATTTGGGCTGCCAAAGAAGATACAGGACTCCCAGTTAAATTTGAATATACTTATTATAAAAGAAGTATTCTTTATTTATCTGAGATTAAATTTAACTGACCATCTTGTACTGGCATTTGATAAATATTACAATCCTTTTTAAAAATAATTTTCTGGGTCTGATCAATAAGCTTCTACTTATCCTTTAGTTTATACATTTCAAAATTTGTGACAACCATCATATCTCTTGGATTTTTTTGTAGTTATGTATTTATGCTTTAAACATCCTTTTTCTGTCACTTTAGTGCAAGGTGGAAAGGAAGCTAAGGTTCTTTTGTTCTGTCCACTATATTATTGAAAATATTTTTTAAAATGTGATGTGAACAGAAACAAGAGTAAAAGCAATTATTTTTAAGGCAATTCCCAGAATTATTTCTTAGGTACTAAAAGAGTAGCTGAATTCTGTTGATCTGGCCTGCTTAGAAATCATTAGCCACTCAAAGTATACATTAATTTGCTTTTAAATTGGATATTATTGCTGGGATTACATTGCCTTAAAGTCCCACAGAAACATTTCATTAACTATGAATGTGAATTTTGGAAACGAAATTTGTAATATGTGTTTTTGTTTACTGCCATCACTTAATTGAATAATTTCATAAAACAAGAAAGACAAAAATATAAAATTCCTCAGGAGTTACTAATACATTCATCTGCTTGAAATAAGTTGGCATATTATGCAAATTATTCTTGGATTCATTATATAAAATTCAAGCCAACTTGAGTCTGTAGTCCAGTTCATAAAATGACATAGAAGAGTTTAAAATTTTTCTGGAACTGAATGTGAGTACTGGAGGAAGTCTTGACGCTCATTTTGTAACCGGAACCAGGTTTGGCTGCTGGTCACTCAAATTGCAAACACAAGAGGTAGGGGTTGTTAGGAAGAAAAGCAGCCTTTAATCAGAGAGCCAGCAAACTGAGAACATGGTGAACTAGCATCCTAAAGTACCATTAAAGTTTAAAATTTACTGTAGAATTTTTAAAAGGAAACTCTGTATGGAAAGCATGCGGGGGTGGTGCAGGATGCAGGGCTGTGTGTGTTGTTCTGATGCCTATCTTGGGTAATCGCCGGACTGGGGATCTGACTGGCATTTTCTTGACTTCAGCCTGGTGATGGCAGACAAACCGTTTGCTACTCTCCCTGCGGAAGATTCCTCAGGGGCTCCTTGCTTGGTATGTTTCAAGATTAGCCGCTGGAATTTCTGAAGCAAGAGCACAATTAGGTGAGCATGGATTGCTGGAAGCTAGTGTCTGGAGAGGGAAGGAGTGAAGAGCTAGGAGGGGAGGAAAGAAAGAAAAAGAAAGTGGGTGATTTTTAAAACAGGTCCCCTGTTAACAATTTTTCCTGTGTTCCGACTTTCTATATGACTCTTGTCTTCTTCACAAGTTCCAACTTTTCTGCTGACTTATTAAAGCCTGTACATTTTAAAATGAAGTCTTAAAAATAGTGTAATGTACAACACACCAATTGGGTTCCATTTTATGAATACTGATAGCTATATTTAAGTAAATAACCTGACTTCATATATAAAACCTTAATCTCTTGATTTTCTATACCACTAAGACTGAAAATGGGTTTTAAATTAGTCATAATGCATTTATTTAAAAATCATATAGTGCACAGAACTTTTTATTCTCTATCCTGGGAGAGTTTTAGTGAATTAAGATGACTGAGAAAAGTTGCATATACATTGGCCGGGCGCGGTGGCTCACGCCTGTAATCCCAGCACTTTAGGAGGCCGAGGCGGGC
The DNA here is from genome assembly GCF_000951045.1 of Mandrillus leucophaeus. Taxonomy (NCBI): domain Eukaryota; kingdom Metazoa; phylum Chordata; class Mammalia; order Primates; family Cercopithecidae; genus Mandrillus; species Mandrillus leucophaeus. The sequence continues at coordinate 1,156,626 of NW_012101798.1, forward strand.
GGATCACAAAGTCAAGAGTCTGAACTAGCCTGACCAACACGGTGAAACTCTGTCTCTACTAAAAATACAAAAATTATCCGGGTGCGGTGTCGGGCGCCTGTAATCGCAGCTACTCGGGTGGCTGAGTCAGGAGAATGGCGTGAACCCAGGAGGCGGAGGTTGAAGTGAGCCGAGATCGACGGAGCAAGACTCCGTCTTAAAAAAAAAAAAAAAAAAAAAGAAAGAAAGAAAAGAAAAGAAAAAAAGGAAAAAAGAAAAAAAAAAGGAAAAATTACATATACATTAACCGTGTTTATAAGGTTTCTGTAAGTTTTGTGAAATTGTTGTCAGAACAATTTCTATTACCCTAAAATCGTATCTTGGAGGCCATTATGAGATGCTATTTCTTTTAGGGAACACTCTGGAATATTATGTTCTAACGCCCTTTAACTTTATGTCTCAGGGAGATATTTGGCTTCAATTACATAAGTTTTTATATGGAGTTCAATGTAGTGTGAGTGTGTGTGCGCGCGCGGCGCACCCACGCACCGGTGTCTGGGTGTAAAACAGGGACCCCTGATGTGCTTGTTTCTCATTTCTACTGTTAACATTACTGCACTCTGCCAACTGGGTCGGTGTTACCATCTGTCACTTGGGGAATGTGTCTGTCAATTAGCACTTCTACAATGCTATCTGTCGACTCACAAAAGTTACCAGGAAAATAACTTGTAAGCTACTGTCAGGAGGAAATTGAACTAGGTATCAAGTTCTTTAGAAGTACATTTATTTCAACAGTATCTGTGTGTCAAATAGTGATGAACGCCCTTTTTAACTAGATGAGAAAGTGAAATTTGTCTCTTCAAAGAAACTTCTATAAGGTAGGCTATGTTCTTTTTGCAATGCCATTAGATTTATTAAGTTTTTCAAAAGTTTAAATTTATTTTTCATATACAATTTTAAAGTACATTCAGGAAAAATCTCATTATTGTTAAGCTCCTAGATTTAAGAAATGATTCATACCTATATTTAGAATATCACTGATATAAAAGTGTCTGATACTCCATTTATCCTACTACAGTGTAATCCATAATATCTTCTTAATATCTTGAGGTTAAACTATTGAAAGTGAACATAATTTCCCAAATCGTTTCTTTTTATGCCAAGACCAAACGCTTTTCCAAAGTTTATTTTAGAAGATGATTTCCCACGAACTCTGTTGTCCATAACAATATGACATCTATTTAAATGAAAGAGTTCTAAAACTTCACACACTGGAGTACAGTTGTGAAGATATAAGTACAAATGTCTTCTCAGTTGCCATTTGTTCTGCTTGTTTTAACTTCATACTCTGATTATACATTTTAGAACTTAAAAATAAAGTTTATTTAGCCTAAGAGTCTCATAAGCAAGCAGCTACCTACTTTTCCTAAACTAAATAGAATGAATGAATTTATACACAATTGTAAATGTATGTATGTGTGTACATATGTATGTAAACATCAACATATATGGACACACACATATGTGTTTTACATATGTGTGACTATGTGACACATATGTATATGTATGCATATCTGTGACTATGTGTGTATATATGTATGTATATGTGTTTATCTACACATGTGTATGTATACTTAAGTGCATTAATCTTCAATATAGTAGGTTAAAAACAGAAAATTACAAAAATAGATTAAATTATTTTAAAAGCACAGCAACAGAGTTCATTTAGCAAGAGAATTGTATGCGTACTAGTTAATATCCAGGGATTGTGGAATCAGACAATGGCTCAGATTCAGCACATAATAGCAATGTCATAGCAAATTTTTTTTTTATGTCTCTCGGTTTTAGGTCCCTAATCTATAAAATGAGAATGGGAATATTCTACTGGATATTTATTAATATAATAAATAATAATGTGTCTAGGTAGAAGACAGTATGTAATAAGTACCCAGTAAGTGTTACCAAAAATTGGTAAAATTATTTTATTCATTTTAAGAACCTCTAAAAAAAACTGTATTGTAATACAGTAAAATAATTCCATAATAATAGCGTTAAGTCATCTGAGTCATACATATGTTTAGATTTTATAGCAGGAGTAGATCTTAAAGATTATCCATTCTCTTCTTTCATAGACAATGAAAATGAATTCCCAAAATCCTTGATGAAGAGAAATTTAATTATTTTCAATTTACCTAAATTACAAAAAGGAATAATAAATACTTGAACATTCCTCTCATCATATTAAACACTTTTGTTCTTATCTAGCTTCAGGGTGACTTAGGTTCTTGACATCAGGTCTTTAAATGACTATGATAATAAGTTTTGGCACACTTCATAGATGTCTGGCTCTGCAAACCTACGTGCCATTCATCGCTATACACCTGCAAAAGCAAACTTTGTAACCATAAAGGTCATACTTATTCTGGTATTCAAATGATGTTTGGGGAAGGAGGAAAGTTTTCATAAGCCCCCACTTGGAGCCTGACACTACTGTCACCAACCCAAGTGTTTTTCTCACAGGAACATACTGCAATCAATGAGGCAAGCTTCCAGCCAGCTACAATATATATTCTTAACTGAGAGTGTTTCCTTGAAATGTTGGAAAGTAAATTGAAGTTTCTTCAAGTTTCTTATTTTAGAGTATTCATTTTTATCAAACTTCAAACGCTGTACTCTGTGAGAATTCTTTCTACTCTATATTTAACATATATTTATGTATATTATTTAATGTATGTATATATTTATGTATATATTTAATGTATATTAATTATGTCTACTCTATATTTAATATCAGGGAAAATATTTATGTTTTTCAGTGCAGAGTTATGTTTATATTTTGGTTAAACATAAAAGCATTGCTGCCTTCCATGTCAGCTTGAGATTTTCCCCAATATTACAAAAGACATCACTAAATTCTGTTCCCACAATAGACAATTTACCTACTCTAAAGCAATTTACAAAACATATATGGCTTAATAATGGATAAAATTTTGCCTGAAACAAAAGAAATAATGAAATTGTTAGGTTCAGGTTGTATGTGTGCCATTGTTGCATGTCATGTCACCATTAGAGCAACTGACTCTAAACTTCCTTTCTTGCCTAGATTGTTTGGGCATTGAGACAATCCTCTGATAAAGCCTTGATTCTGACACACATCAGGGACCAAATGAATTAATATGGTCTGGGAGGGACAAAAAAATATGGTCTGAAGGGTAAATTATTGGTTAAGTATTAATTTTTTTTATTTTAATTTCTCAGCTGGGCAAGTTCCTTAAGCATAGATCTGTTAAATTTTTGGAAATACAGTGTTGTTTTGACAAATCCAAGATTTGAAGATTTGGAAGCAACTAGAAATAAAAATAACAGGCTTCCCCGAATTAAGTAGGTGGGACAAATAAGCCATTTATATGCATATTGATCAATACAGAAGAAATTCGTATGTCAAAATGAAAGCTTCCAGATGTTCACTATGACATTTAGTAGGATAGTCTTCTACTAACTGCAAAAGACTGAAAATGTTATGTGCTATGTCACATAAACTTGTATTTCATCATAAGAACTGTATAGTTTCTATTGTTGTTTTCTATTTTTTACCCTTTCCTTCTTGCTCTTAATCTTTCCCTCTCTCTCTCTTTCTCATTGTACATGGGAGGAACTTAAAGCTCTATATAGCAAGTAGTAGATGAACTGAGACACAACAAATAAGAGCAAGACACTATTACTCATAACACAACAGCAGAAACACTAGTGGAAATATGCCAGTTTCCCTGCTCTGAAGTTGTAAGGGCAACACAATGGACCCAGACGGAGGACATGAATCCAATACTGTATGTCATCACCCAACTAGTGGTACTGGTGGTAGGAGTATAAAGATTCTTCACAGTACTGTAGGCTACTAAGGTTGGACAGACGGAGAAGCATTAAAACAAAATGACCAACGATAACTTCGGTTATTTCTCTTTCTCCCTTGTACAGGCAAAGGAGAAGTCATTGTCCTCACAATGCTGACTATGCCCTCCATCACCACTGAAGAGGCAATTTACTAGTGTCTGCTGAGACAAGGAAGCTCCAAATTACTGAGAAAAAAAATACATTTCAACACCTCTGGATGTTTCTCCTGTACCATATCCCATAGCCACTGCTCAATAATTTCATGAGGCAGATGAATGCCACCTAGATGGTGGTATGAATAAACAAGGCAGGTTGGACCGAGTGTACTTGGGTAGTTACTTTAAAAACAAGAACTAGATCTGGCCAACCAGTGGCCAGCAGGCCATTCTTGGGGGACCATTAACCTGTGATTGCTATAAGTCATTCAGGGAGAACACAATTGTAAATTGTATTTTCTTTCCAGGGTCACCTATGAACTCTCAGGAACTTTGCTTTTTGTGCGAAAGCCAAGTATTAACTTGCAATGTGCCTTTCTTTCAAAAATCTTGGTGTCTTATACCATATGAATAATCACAAAAGACTTTCAACTACAGAAGGAAACTTCATTATAGATTATGCAGTTCTCAGATGTAGGCCAAAAAATGTCTCCAAAATGAGATTACCTTTGTTTATGCAGGGGAGTTAATAAATGACCTAAATGGGAATGGTCCCATTAGAAAAGGTGGTTTGAAATTTATCCCTGACATTAGCTGAAGTGATCAATAAAACCAACTCAGCCCCAGAAGGCATTCAGGTCAGCCTCTGCTCGCTGACCAAGATTATTATGGATGATAAAATTGTCCTGGACTTACAACTTTGGAGTCAAGACAGTGTCTGTGCAATAGCTAATGAAATTAATGCATCAGAGCAAGTGGAAAGATCAATTAAAAAATTAAGGAGGAATGCCCTAAGGGTTCCCCTCAGCTGCTTGCGTCCAGAACCCTGGAGATATGGTTGAGTTCAATACTGCACATTGGCCTCTTCCTGCTGTTTGGAGTCTAATAGTAGCCTTAATTAGATGCCATATGAGACAAATTGAATAGATTTGTTTTCAGTTTCTGTTAGTGAGATTAATCAGAGTAGCCAGCAGAATGAAGTACTTACAGGAAAATTAGCCAGAGGCCGAGGCAGTGTAGGACCAAGGAGTGGATATTGATGAAAGACCATTCTCTATAAGTCTCTCATTTCTGAATGCCTTATGAAGGGACTGTGATTGTTTTATTTATAACTATTTTTAAAGAATGTTTATAATGCAAACAGCATTGGAAATTAGAGGTAGTGATTCTTTGGGGAGCAAAAGTTGAGTTTCCTTGCATACGGCCATAGAATATAGAGGTTGTATGTTCCTCCAAAGTAAAGGGCAGACATTCTTATTGTCCTGGATACTACAGATGTCATCTCATGCTGCAGTAAAGTACAAGCATAGTTACTGAATATTATAAAAACCTTGGCTTCCTAATTTCAGGTTTCTTTCCCTATAACATAGCCCATTGCATGTGGAAACCTCCATCAAGGCCCAGTTAGTTGCCCCGGTAGAACTTGGGTAAAAGGATAAATGACACAAAATGCTAATGCTCATAGTGTTTGCTGTACTACAACTAGTACAGTTCCCTGTATCTGATCTAAGAATCTCATTTTTTTTTAAATCAGTTTCCATGAAACTGTGCCAGGTTGAACGTTGCTTTGTAAGTAGACCGAAATTCAAGATCTCTCGTAGCTCATGATACTACTCTAAATTAGACAGGGAAATGCATTTCTCTCTTATAAAATATTTTGCTATAAGTTTTTTAAATAAGTTTCTTTATATTTTTAGTCTAGTAATACAATTTATCTAATGCTTTTTATACATCACTTGAAATTTTTCTCTTAAGTCTGCTAGTGGAGTGATTTCACTTACAAATTCCTGACATTAAGTCACTCTTGCATCCCAATGAGAAAACATACTTTAAAACAATATTTTATTTTGTAAATTATTGTTAATTTCCTTTTAAAAATTATGTTATTTTGGAACTATGCTTTATTTTCGTGTGTAAAATTTGCATCATCCACACATTGGCTCCCCAACTGATGGATGATTCTTTGGTGAGAAAGGCTAATTATTAACCTGTGGAACTTTACCCTCCTTTCAAAATTGTAAACCAAAGGCAAAATTTCATTTTAGAGAAATTTCAAAGAACTGCCATCATCCATTAACTTCAAAGATAAAGAAATGAGGAATCTTATCACTTTCTTATTTATCTCACTTGATTAAGTTTTGAATGTGCACAAGTTATCATACTTTAACCTTACAACTGCTATTCAAGACATTACCTCTCACCTGAAAAAAAATCACCCATGGAATTTGATATGCAGCCATTTTTCTAGAAAATAATTTTATCCTATATGTATTCTATTAGACTCGTGCAGAGAAACATAATCAATAGGTTATTAGACACACACAGATGCACATGCACACAGAATTGGAACACGTGATAATGAAGGGTGAACAGCCCCACGGTCTTCAGCTGGCAAGTTGGAGTCCTAGGGAAGCTAGTGGTGCAGATAATTTTGAGTTGAAAGGCCTGAGAACCAGGAGAGTCAATAGGGTAAGACCCAGTCTCAGGGCATGAGAAAGTAGATAATCTAGCTCAGTCAGGCATAAGAGATAGAGCAAATTCTCCCTTACTTTTTATTCATTTCTGGCCAGCCTTCAGTGGATTGAGTCATTCCCACACACACTGGGGAAGGCAATTTCTTTACTCCGTCTATCCAGTCAAATGCTAATCTTATCCAGAAATGTCTTCACAGACAAACTAAGAAATAATGTTTAATCAAATATCTGGGTACCGAGTTCCTCAAATTGACATATAAAATTAACTACCATATCTGTTGACCAGTAAAACTAGAATCAGTTTTATTTCCCATGAGAGTAAAAGGTATGCTTTTACAAGAATATATCTTCTTAGTGTTTTCTTGAAGATAATTATACTATTTTGGGTTTTGCCAGATGTTAGTCAAAAAGGGCATTGCCATTGTGGCACAGAACACTATGTTGTTCCTCAGAAAACATAATATTTATTAGAATTGATGAGCTGAAAGTATCAGCTATCCTAGAAGAACTTAGTAAGTCATAGGAATAAATGCTGGGTGAAAAACCTTAATACAAAATTCAAAGATCAGCTTCCTTGGTGAAGTTACCAGACATTCAGTAGTCTGCAAGCAAAACTTTATACCATCTATAGCCAATACAAATCCCAATGTCTTGTGGGAATTTGGATTTTTTAAAGTAAATAGGTACATATTTACATAGGTTTTAAAAAGTTAGCTGCCAAGTAGCCTATAAGACTTGCAGTTTTGAAAGATCACGTGAAGGGGAACACTGTATAGCAAGTTTAGAGTTCAGCACAGCTGTCTTCTATGTGGAAATCGTGACACAGTTGTTACAAATGTGTTTTAAGTGTCTATGGCAGTAGTTGAAAAATTCCAACCTGCTGGCAAAGTCCAGCTCATCATCTCTTTTGGCACACAGATTAGTATTTGAACACACTCATTTGATTCTATATTGTCTATGTCTACTTTTTTATTACAATGGTAGAGTTGAGTAGTTGTGTCAGAAACCATACAGTCTTCAAAGTCCAAAAACTTTACTATCTGGCTCTTTATAGAAAATCTTTGCTCACCCTTGGTTTATGACATTTAGGGATTTGTAGAGGAATCATGTAATCTTCTGCAAGCAAACACTCTCCTTTGCCAATGGGCCTTGATAGAGAAGTGAATGGCTTGACCTTGGAATACCAAGTGACAATGGAGGCTAAACCGCCCATTGCAAATTAGGCATTTTCTGATTCTCTTAACAAAATGTTTAGCATACAGCAGTTCTACATTATCAAATGGTACTGAATGTCATAAGAGTCATGGACAGGTCAAATTCTCAAAGCATCTATTTCTATTGCTTGTATTCTCCTTTCACTCACACCTACATCTTAAGAATATAATTTAGAAATACCCTGTGTCCAATTAGTGGAGGAAGAAAAACCTTGCTTTTGTTTACAGATGGTTTTGTGCTATATACTGGCACAAAGAAGGGGTCCTTTTCAGCATTAGAGTATGCTTTCAGTTGGCCTTGGCCTTGAAAGACAGGGGAAAAAGAGAACATTTGTCCTTTTCCATCTACATCCCCTCCCACGCCCTCTTCTTCACTCTCCCAGAGGAACACTCTTAACCATGCATCTGTTTTCCAGTGTGCCTAGATGGAGATAGGGTCAAAGGAGCAGATATTCTCTGATTCACATATACTGTCAAAGAATTTGGCAGTATAAGCAAGGAGTAGGTAAGAACAAGTTTGCAGGATTGGTGTCATAAAGGGTGGATAAAAAGAATAAGATGAATCTTTCAGAATGGGCACAGATTATGTCAGTATTGTATGCTATGGGAGGCACACAAAAGATCTCTCAGGACAAATAAAGTGTTCAACTTTCTGATAGAAATGATTTTTAAAACAATTTGACTCCCCTTATGATTAGGAAATGGTAATATCTCCAGATATTAATCAAGCCAACAAGGTTTTGTTTGTAAATATAGCTGTTCAAAATTGTTGTTCAAATTTCTAATATATATTATTTGTAGTTATTTTTCTCTTTCCTTTTATTTTTATTAGCTTTCATTTTTTCACTCATTTTTCTTTATGTTTCACAATGTTATTAGTATTTCTTCATGGTATAGATTTTAATTCACAATTATATGTGAGTTTTAACCACCTGATGTTATTTATTTCTGATTAGAGTATGTTAGTGTTAGAGGATAATGTTTTTTTCTGATACAGGTTCTTTGGATTGTGGCCTAGTTTCATTTTTATTAATGCTCACTAATTATTAACACACGCATGGCATATCAAGTTTCAACCAAAGAAGTGGTGCTGGTAGAAGATAGTTATTAACAGAATTAGTGTAAGGCTTTGACTTATGCAGTCATGGAGTTTGGCTAGGCTAGTCTGCAATCCCTAGGGTAGGCCACTAGGAAGGGCACACTGGAACCACAGGCAAGAGCTGAAGCTGCTGTGTACATGGAGCATTTCTTCTTCAGAAAATCCTCATCTCTGTTTTCAACTAATTGTATCAGGTCTACCCAGCTTATCTAGCATAATTCCAATTTATTATGAATTTTAATCACATACACACAATATCTCTACAGCAACACTCTTATTAATGTTTAATTGAATAACTGGAGACTTGTAGCCTAAGTTAATATATCAAAACCACTATCTCATATGCTAATAAAATGGTGTATTCTATATTATTTGTGGTCAAACTTTATTTCACACCTCTGTATTTATGTAAGAAATACATAAATTGATGCCTACCAATTTATTTTAAGACATTAATTTATATATAAATATGTTATTTATACCAATTATAGCCTCCTCTTTGTGTCTATTGTTTTTCATACCAAGTCTGGATTCGTCAGATATAAATATTGGTATTTTAGATATCTTGATGTTGGTTCATGGTATCATTTTCTGCTCCTTACATCATCAACCAAAGAAATGAAAAACAAACCAGAAATTGACAAAAATAATGAATATTCTATTTGTTGTTATCTTCAGTGTTTCTCTCATAAGCAATATATTTCTTGTTTAAATTTTTACTTTCAATTTTGGCTGGGACATAATAGGTGGATGTATGGGGTACATGAGATATTTTGACACAGGCATGCAATGTGAAATAAGCACGTCGTGGAGAATGGGGTATCCATCCACTCAAGCATTTATCCTTTGAGTTACAAACAAGTCATTTACATTCTTCAAGTTACCTTAAAATGTACAGTTAAGTTATCATTGACCATAGTCACCCTATTGTGCTATCAACTACTAGGTCTCATAGCGGTGTGGTTCTGGATTTTGTTATATCTAAGAATCCTAAGATTTTGTCAATAGTCATTTTAATGAAAGTAAGTACCCATATTTTTCAGAGCATAATTCACTGAAAGGAGCCATCCCTGAGGTTAGTGAGTTTGTGGTATGTCAAAGAGAAATTCAACCCTATAAAGCCAACACTCAGTTTTCCGTCAGAGCACCTACTTCACTTTATACATACTCTATGAACTGCTTTGTACAAAAGATTGTCTGACACTGAATTATGCTGCTTAAAAAGTGATGTGGAGGAGAGTTGACAACACCAGGTCAGATAACCTGTCATTACTGGTTGTTTTCTGCTCCCCCTGCCAAGGAGGTCATTATAGTCATGATATTACCACACTGCCCTGTGCTGCATTAGCTGGCATCCGCTGCTTTTGAGAAGCAAAGATGCAAACGCTGATCCATGCAAGCAATGAAGGAAAAAAAGCGAGTGGACAATTAGAAGTTCTTTGTCACTCTAACTTATAGTTGTGGTCTCTAACATCTAACCCTCTCCCTCCTTAGGCTCGTCAGGTCTCCAATGGATCAGATATCTCCTAGAATAACAAGCCCACATTTTATCATAATATGAATAAAATAAAAAATAAACCACGTAATTATATAGACTAAAAAGTTAAAACTTCTACATACTACTCTCCAAATTTATGTTTTTAGGACTATGAGTTACTCTGTTACTCTAATGTTTCAATAGCATTTATATACATGTCAAAATATTATATGGAGTGACCATATTGATTAAAGTGGCTTTTTGTTGATACATTTTTACTGGGTTGTACTGTGGAATATTGTATACTTCTAAAGGCATGCAAAAATATATTCAATTCAAAACGAATCAAACAGAAGCATTAATATTCTAAGTGCTTCTCAGAAGGAAATTCATTTATTACCTTAGAAAAATAAACTGTATTTTAAATATATATATACTAAATTATTATTTATGGCTCTAGACTAAGAGAATGACTCTGCAACAGAATATGTATGATGCTGATCATCCTCCCTCAAAGCCCACCCGCATTCTTTTACCCTCCTCCTCTTTCTCCTCCCATCCCCAGCCCCAGTACCACACACACCTTATGTCTTTTTCACCTTTGCCTTCGGAGTCCCCACTATGGTTCGCCTTCCACTCTCAAACTTCTGAACTCTCTTCAGGATTTTGTCAGCGACCCAAACACATTAAAACCATCCCTCACTAACTTACAAATGGCTTTTAATATTAAATGTTGGTAAAATAATCTATGTAATGGTTAAATAGAAATAATTTTTGTGTTAGAATTTCTGGGATCAAAACTCTGGGAAGATTCATGTGATTCTTTCTTGGAGATGCTCTCAATTATAGTGATACAGCAGCATGTAACTTTGTAATCATAACTGTGAACTATATAATATGATAAGTTAATTATAATATAGATGGTTTAGAAAAAGAGTAAGCATGTTATACATGCCACATCACTGTTTAATGATAATTGTAAAATATGCTAACACTTTAGTGATTGCACTTAATTTGAGAGGTGCAGTTTCTTCATAGATATCTAAAAGTATTTTGATTTCATAGATGTTTTACAGTGGCAGTAGATTAACTCTCATGGTCAATGATTAACAATATATTGTTTACCTCTGGTATTAAAATGTGGCAAAAGTAGTTCCCTTGTTAAAACTATTTTCACTGGAGGAAATATATCATAATTCTTATTATGAATCTGTGAATATATAACAGACATAATATTTGCTTATCAATTTCTATTGAAGTCATTCATAAATTTTAATGAATATTAAATTTTAATAATCATTCAATTTATTAAATTTTAATTTTACAAGTAATAGATAGCTATATTCTCCCTTATAACATTTGTATATTATTACTGAAATTAAATTGCTCCATAATCATCACACACCCTAGTCACTTCCCTTCCAAAAAATGATCATGAATTTTTGTATCAATTTTGATTGAGTTTTGAACTTTTGCACATATTAAACATATCTTTAAAATTATAGACATTATTTTTGTATAATTTTCTATATGTTTTCAAATAAATGCTATCTTACTTTAATACTGCTCAGGAGTTTACCTTTTCTTTATCAACTTTTCTTTATAGAATATACAGATTAAAACATGTAGAGACAACATTCTTTTACATATGCTTTTTTTTAGATTGCATGTTTTACCATGTTTAATCTACACTTTTTTTTTTTTTTTGTCTTTTTTGAGTTGGAGTTTTGCTCTTGTCACTCAGGCTATAGTGCAATGGCGCCATCTTGACTCACTGAAACCTCAACCTCCAGGGTTCACGTGATTCTCCTGTCTCAGCCTACCGAGTAGCTGGGATTACAGGCCTATGCCACCATGCCCAGCTAATTTTTGTATTTTTAGTAGAGACAGGGTTTCACCATGTCAGCCAGGCTGGAACTCCTGACCTCAAGTGATCCACCCACCTCAGCCTCCCAAAGTGCTATGATTATAGGTGTAAGCCACCATGCCCAGCCTATACATTTATTTTTGATGGACATTTAGATGGTAATTTTTTTGATACTAAATGATGGAATTAACATCTAGGATATCTCATGTATAGTTGTAAATGTTTCCCAAATTTACATACTTGAGATAGAATTGCTGGGCCAAGAGAATAAACATCCTCAACTTTAAATGTTGGTTCTAAGCTACCCCATATATTGATATGTAAATTCATACTCTCTAAAAAAATTTGCATTAAAATACCATTTGTCTATAATGTTGCCAACTCAGTCATGTGTTTATTGCCAACACTGTGTATATCTAAGAGTGAAACATTTTAAAAAGTTAACATTAAGAAATTTAATTAATTCAGGTAATCTGTTGATACTATACTGGTAAAGAGAGAGAGATTCCAAAATAGAGGCCAAATCTCATGACATAGGCTTCACTGTCTCTCTTCAATGCCCCTGAAGAGTGACATGTCTGCTTGGATTCACAGAAACCATGTATTAGGCCATAGAATTAGCCAGTTATGGTGGGGACAGTGTCCCTTGGCTTCCATGCGTGAGTACAAGACAGACAATGTCTCTGATAAAAACGGGAACAGAAACAGGAGGGAAGCAAACTAGGATTTGGATTTAAAACCCATTTAACAAGAATCTCAGCATAATTTAGTAGAGTGTGACCATGAACAGGTCATTCCAGTTTCCTATAAATTTCATTTCTAATTTACTGTTCTCAAAATTAATACTATATATTGTGTCTGTTCCTTTAGGCTGTATCAAAAGGAGTATGTCCCTAATTTTATTTTGTATAATCTTCAGATTCATATAGAGATTTGACCTCCAACAGAGAGCTAAAATAAAATCCCATCAGACTTCTTTTTAATTGGAGAGAAAACATCATTTATTCAGCATAGGAAACTTTGGTGAGAACCTTTATCTCCAACAAAGCAAGTTAATGGAATGCCATTGGAAAAAATGTTTTGATTTAACTACGTGATGGTACATTTGGGAGTCCTCAGAAATAGGTTCTTTTGTTTGCATTAGACATAAGGACATTTTAAATCCAAGACCGGCGTTTGGGATTTACACATATTCTGTCTGACTGTGGCTAATAAAAGCATTTTGCTTTATTCTTTCATTCAATTATGTGTTTTCTTCCTTTGGCTTCCTCTAGGGAATTCGTTACTTTTAATATTGGCTCTAATTGACATTTTGCATGGTGTTTTATAGAAAATGAGAAAAAAGTAGGAAGTTCATTTGTAATTTGGGAAAATAATGAGCACACTATCATCATCTACCAGTAGAGGAGAGCATGCCCCCAGCACAGGCACACACAATTAGCTGCCGGACCCACTCCTCTTCTCTCCATTGATCATAGTCCCTTGTTAGAGTTCCCAAGTGATCAATACAAGATATGTTGAGAAACAGTTCACATAGTTCCCATTTAGGAATGACAAATACATTCAGTACCAGGGTTTTTACTAAAATTTAAGAAATAAAAAAAAAAAATCTAAAACTTAAAAAATAACCACTCGACCACTTGTTGTAAATTTTTAGAGGTCTTTACTTGATTTTAAGCAACTAAATCTGATTAGGAAGTAATAATTCTCTGTTACAGGAAATCTAATCAAAAGTAAAATTTCCTGAGAATTGTATTTTTCTTTCACAGCTATTAAATCGACACCTGTGCACTAAATAATGTATACATTATAAGCATTAAGGGGAAAAACCGCATTATAATGTATAACCACATTTTAAAAGAAGATGAAGGGTTTGTATAACAATCTAACTTCTAAAAGTATAACTTTTATAACTTTGTAGTTGCTACTTCAAAACATTGCCACTGATATCTAATGGATCTGAAGAATTTGCCATATCAAAATGTAGGGAAAGAGCAGAATGTTTTTGTGAGAAGATAATTGAATTACAGAAGGTAAACATCCACAGTTCATGACAGTTTATCAGTAATGAATTAGAAATCAAGTAAGGTATGTGTGTGTGTGTGTGTATGCATACACATATATACATGTGGGTGTGTATATGTACATGTATGTATGAAAAGAGAGTGAGAACCAACAAATAGCCATGATAGAAATGATCTAAATGAAGTTTCAAATATCCAATTAAATAGAACAAAGACAAAAGAAGCTTAGCATCCTTAGTTTAGATATACAGATTAAATAACAATGATATACCTCTACACACCCAGTAGAATGGCTATAAACAAAAAAGACTAAAAATAACAAGTGTTGGTGAGGACATAAACTGGAATCTTCTCACTTTTTTATGGGAATATAAAATGGTGCATCCATTTTGAAAAACTGAAAGGAAGGTTTCTTGTTTTCTTGTTTTTATAAATAAGTTAAATAAAAATGTACTATATAATCCCACAATTTTGATTCCAGTTTTTCTATCCAAAGAAAATAGAAATATATCTTCACAAAACGACTTGGATGTGAATGTTTATACTAGGATTATTTGAATATTATGACATTGAAAAAGTAGAACCAATTCGGATATTCAAAATTGGTTAATGGATAATCAAACAGTGGCATATCTGTACAATGGAATACTATTCAGTAGTAAGAAGGAAATGAAGTGTTGATGATGCCACACCGTGGATGAATCTCAAAAGCAATATGCCAAGTAAAGGAAACCAGATTCCAAATATTACATATATTTCTGGTGGTGGTTTCACAACTCTGTAAATTTATTAAATATACTAGGCTGTTCTTGCATTTCTATAAAGAAAAGCCTGAAGCTAGGTAATTTATAATTTAAAGAAGTTTAATTGACTCTCAGTTCTTCCAGCTATGCAGGAAGTATGACATTGGCCTCTGCTCAGCCTCTGGGAAGGCCATAGGAAGATTGCAATCATGACAGAAGTCAAAGAGGAAGTAGATGTCTCTCACAGGAAGAGAGCAGGAATGAGGGTTGGGGAGTTACCCTGCACTTTTAAACAATCAGGTCTTACATGACACGGATCCTTCATGATATTGAGGACAGCATAAAGCCATGAAGGATCCATAGTATGAGCTAATCACCTGCTCAACAAGCCCAACCTTCAACATTGGGGATTACATTTCAACATGAGATTTGGCAGGGACAAATATTCAAGCTGTATCACTAAAAGTCATTGAATTGTACATTCCAATGTAAAATGAGTAAATTTTATGATACCTAAATTACAGCTCAACAAATCTATTCAAAATAAGTACAACAGGGAATATTTTATCATGGCCAAATAAGAAATGAGGAAGCAAAGATGGAAGAACTAAAAGGAAAAGCTAACAAAGCACCAAGATTCCAAACTGACAAATAAATCACTTATTCTCTTTTTTCTCTGATTAGAAACATTTCATTTCTTATCATATAATAAATGCAAGTTAAGTAGAAGATTATAAGGTCTTTGATATTATCAAACCAGATTTTAAACTGAAAAAATATTGGGAGACTCTATAAAAATAATATTTAAAATTTCCCCAAGTTTGTTTTCTTTTTTTTCTTTCTTTTTTTTTTTATTATACTTTAAATTCTAGGGTACATGTACACAATATGCAGGTTTGTTACATATGTACACAGGTGTCATGTTGGTGTGCTGCATCTGTTAACTCGTCATTTACATTAGGTATATTTCCTAATGCTATCCCTCCCCACACCCCCCACCCCATGTCAGGCCCCAGTGTGTGATGTTCCCCACCCTGTGTCCAAGTGATCTCATTGTTCAATTCCCACCAATGAGTGAGAACATGTGGTATTTGGTTTTCTGTGGATAGTTTGCTCAGAATGATAGTTTCCAGCTTCATCCATGACCCTACAAAGGACATGAACCCATCCTTTTTTACGGCTGCATAGTATTCCATGGTGTATATGTGCCACACTTTCTTAATCCAGTCTATCATTGATGGACATTTGGGTTGGTTCCAACTCTTTCCTATTGTGAATAGTGCCACAATAAACATATGTATGCATGTGTCTTTATAGCAGCATGATTTATAATCCTTTGGGTATATATCCAGTAATGGGATGGCTGGATCAAATTGTATTTCCAGTTCTAGATCCTTGAGGAATCGCCACACTATCTTCCACAATGGTCGAACTAGTTTACAGTCCCACCAACAGTGTAAAAGTGTTCCTATTTCTCCACATCCTCTCTAGCACCTGTTGTTTCCTGACTTTTTAATGATCACCATTCTAACTGGTGTGAGATG
>NW_012101798.1:1173740-1207591 GCF_000951045.1 Mandrillus leucophaeus
GCCATTTTCACGATATTGATTCTTCCTATCCATGAGCATGGAATGTTCTTCCATATGTTTGTGTCCTCTTTTATTTTGTTGAGCAGTGGTTTGTAGTTCTCCTTGAAGAGGTACTTCACATCCCTTGTAAGTTGGATTCCTAGGTATTTTATTCTCTTTGAAGCAATTGTGAATGGGAGGTCACTCACGATTTGGCTCTCTGTTTGTCTGTCATTGGTGTATAGGAATGCTTGTGATTTTTGCACGTTGATTTTGTATCCTGAGACTGCTGAAGTTGCTTATCAGCTTAAGGAGATTTTGGGCTGAGATCAAGGGGTTTTCTAAATATATAATCATGTCATCTGCAAACAGGGACAATTTGACTTCATCTTTTCCTAATCGAATACACTTTATTTCTTTCTCCTGCCTGATTGTCCTACCCAGAACTTCCAACACCATGTTGAATAGGAGTGGTGAGAGAGGGCATCCCTGTCTTGCGCCAGTTTTCAAAGGGAATGCTTCCAGTTTTTGCCCATTTGGTTTGATATTGGCTGTGGTTTGTCATAAATACCTCTTATTATTTTGAGATATGTCCCACCAATGCATAGCATATTGAAAGTTTTTAGCATGAAGTGCTGTTGAATTTTATCGAAGGTCTTTTCTGCATCTATTGAGATAATCATGTGGTTTTTGTCTTTGATTCTGTTTATATGATGGATTACATTTATTGATTTGCATATGTTGAACCAGCCTTGCATCCCAGGGATGAAGCCAACTTGATCGTGGTGGATAAGCTTTTTGATGTGCTGCTGGATTCAGTTTGCCAGTCTTTTATTGAGGATTTTTGCATTGATGTTAATCAGGGGTATTGGTCTGGCAGGCTTTGGTATCAGAATGATGCTGACCTCATACAATGAGTTAGGGAGGATTCCTTCTTTTTCTATTGATTGGAATAGTTTCAGAAGGAATGGTACCATCTCCTCTTTGTACATCTGGTAGAATTCGACTGTGTATTTGTCTGGTACTGGACTTTTCTTTGGTTAGTAGGCTATTAATTATTGCCTCAAATTCAGAGACTGTTATTGGTCAATTCAGGGATTCAGCTTCCTCCTGGTTTAGCCTTGGGAGGGTGTATGTGTCCAGGAATTTATCCATTTCTTCTTCTAAATTTTCTAGTTTATTTGCATAGAGGTGCTTATAATATTCTCTGATTGTAGTTTGTATTTCTGTGGGATCAGTGGTGATATCCCCTTTATCATTTTTTATTGCATCTATTTAATTCTTCTCTCTTTTCTTCTTTATTAATCCTGCTAGCGGTCTATCAATTTTGTTGATCTTTTCAAAAAACCAGCTCCTGGATTCACTGATTTTTTTGAAGGATTTTTTTGTGTCTCTCTCTTCTTCAGTTCTGCTCTGATCTTATTATTTCTTGCCTTCTGCTGGCTTTTGAATGTGTTTGCTCTTGCTTCTCTAGTTCTTTCAATTGTGATGTTAGGGTGCCAATTTTAGATCTTTCCTGCTTCTCTTCTGGGCATTTAGTACTATAAATTTCCCTCTACACACTGCTATAAATGTGTCCCAGAGATTCCAGTATGTTGTGTCTTTGTTCTCATTGGTTTCAAATAACATCTTTATTTCTGCCTTCATTTCGTTATGTACCCAGTAGTCATTCAGGAGCAGGTTGTTCAGTTTCCATGCAGTTGAGCAGTTTTGAGTGAGTTAGTTAATCCTGAGTTCTATTTGATTGCGCTGTGGTCTGAGAGACAGTCTGTTATAATTTCTGTTCTTGTACATTTGCTGAGGAGTGTTTTACTTCCAACTATGTGGTCAATTTTGGAATAAGCAATACGTAGTGCTTTGAAGAATGTATATTCTGTTGATTTGGGGTGGAGAGTTCTGTAGATGTCTGTTAGGTCTGCTTAGTGCAGAGCTGAGTTCAATTCCTGGATATCTTTGTTAACTTTCTCTCTTGTGGGTCTGTCTAATGTTGACAGTGGGGTGTTAAAATCTCCCATTATTATTGTGTGGCAGTGTAAGTCTCTTTGTAGGTTTCTAAGGGCTTGCTTTATGAATCTGAGTGTTCCTATATTGGGTGGATACATATTTAGTACAGTTAGCTCTAGTTATTGAATTGATCCCTTTATCATTATATAATGGCCTTCTTTGTCTCTTTTGATCCTTGTTGGTTTAAAGTCTGTTTTTTCAGAGACTAGGATTGCAACCCTTGCTTTTTTTTGTTTTCCATTTGCTTGGTAGATCTTTCTCCATCCCTTTATTTTGAGCCTATGTGTGTCACTGCATGTGAGATGGGTCTCCTGAATACAGCACACTGATGGGTCTTGACTCTTTATCAAATTTGCCAGTCTGTGTCTTTTAATTGGGCATTTAGCCCATTTACATTTAAGGTTAATATAGTTATGTGTGAATCTGATCCTGTCATTATGATGTTAACTGGCTATTTTGCTCGTTAGTTGATGCAGTTTCTTCCTAGCATCAATGATCTTTACAATTTGTCATGTTTTTGAAGAAATCACTTATTCTCTTTTATTCTCCAACCTAAGTTTGGTAACATGGAGCTTACTCTTTTGGTTCACTATAAAATCCTGTTCATTAAATTAGCAGTAAATACTTTAGAAGGAACAACAAAGAAAAAAATGATATGTACTTGGAGGCATCTCTATCTGAAGGATGGCAAAATATTCACAAACCCTTTGAAACTTCATGGGAGTAGTATGTTAGGTGTCTTGGCAACGTTGGATGGGATTGCCAATCAAATGACACCCTCCAGAGGAGGCTTGAATGTACTTAAAATTGGTTTCATTTTTGCAGTGAGAATTCTGGCTCCCTGTTTTGATAATTGACTGCTGACACCTCTTTCAGCATTAACCTTTCCTCTTCTCCTGGTGCCACACATCTGGGCCAACTCAAATGAAAGGCTGGGTGTTCCCTCCTTCGGCCCAGGCATGAGAGTCAAACCTCTAAGCAGGAGCAGTAACCCTGGGCCCACTTCTTAACTATAGTAAACAGCCAGGCCAATCTTCATTCCTTGCTCTCTCAAGCTATTTCACACCGGCTAAATTATATAAGTGATGTACTTTTGCATACTCAGGTGTCATCAGCCTTGATATCTAAACCTAAACTTTGGATGGGAAGTCTATCTGCTTCTGCAGGCAACCATAAACATTATCTACTGTCATACTGGAACCTGATTTTAAAAATGGTAAGAGTGAAGACAAAAGAATAACTCGTAATCCTTTAAGTTGGACTTTGATTTTGTGTGTGGCCGTGATAATTACTTTCTTGTTCAATATCACTTCTTCTCTTCATACCTTTTAAAATAATTTCATTTTTTGTTCATGTTAGCAATACCTCTAATTATAAAAGAACAATAGAATCCACATTGCAACAGATTCTCTTACAATGAAAGGCATTCCTTACTAACTTTGACCAATGAAATGTAAGCAGACTTGCAGCAGATAAGGTTTCTAGAAAATCTGCTATATGCCTAAGTAGTGAAAATGGTTTCTCAATTGACCCGTTTATTGTCCTGTGCCTCCCCTCTTCTTCATGCCTAGAGGGAAGATATGATGTCCAGAGTTATTACAATCATTGAGTAAGCATAAAGATGAGAGTGTAATGCTAAGCCTGATGGACAAGAAAATGAAGTCCTTGTGAAACTTCAGTCATGGAGTGCCTGCCTCATGATGTGTTAATGAGAGAAAAGCAAATAAACAAAACCTATCTCTCTCTCTCTCTCTCTCTCTATATATATATATATATACACACACACACACATACACACACACACATATGTACATATAAAATAAATACAGATATGTGTGTGTTTATATGTAAAATATATTATACCCAATTACCTGACTTTCAACTGAGTGTGAACTTCATCTTTTTTAATGGTTATTCTCTTAATAACACTATTATTGCCACCTAAGTCATTTATCAGAAATTATAATTATGATAGCATGATAATTTGTCATTGTTGTTTTTATCCTCAACCTATAAAATTATGTGGGATTGAAAAAAGGATGTTCAATCAGAAAAATTTGGAGGATGTAGTTTGAAGACAAAGACATTACACAACTACCTTTTGTCATTTTTCTTTATATCAAAACCAGGGTTGGCCATCATTTCCTTGATGGTAAATGTCTCTGATTGTAAAATGATCTTTTGGGCGCTCACTTTGGCAGCACACATACCAAAATGATCTTACACTTTCTCTGAATTAAAGGTTTTATGAGAAAGCATCTTCAATGTAAGACATTTTGAGGAAGTGGAGTTCAAAAAACCCTTTATTTGGGCGTATTCGAAAATAAAAGAACTCATGAAGTATAACATAATTTTGACATAAAAGTGCTCAAGATTTGGTTAATACTTAAAGAAAATCAGTTATGTGGTGGTGAGTGTCAAGCTGTGTGTGCTACTTGTGCAAAAGAAAATCCCCATTCTCATTAATCAGTCATTAATTTCATGCTTTCCCTGCTTTAATTTCATGCTTTTTACTATGTATCCCATTAGTACAATGTCAGCTCCTCAGAGTGATGAACACTCTATGTTACTTTACTCTTTTTATTAAAAATTATTTGTACCTGGCACTACAAAGCATCATATCCATTGTTTCTCTTTCTCTCCCGCTAAGATACCCACTCCATGAGAATATAGTCCTTTTCTTGTTCTCATCTGCATCTTTTTTTTTTTTTCCCAAAAGTGATGCAACAGAGAAAACACAATAAATAAATCCACCTCCAAAATTCAAACATCGAAAACTTCCTTTATCTCCAGTGATCAACAAGCAGAGCATTTTTCAGCCATAGACTTCATTGACTGGGAAGATTCTAGAAACAATACAATATTTGAATATTGCCATCATAATTTTAAAGAATATTTCATTATTTTCTATCACTTGCATCGCTAGGTGTTTCTAATCTCAGATTCATTACTTTAACTAAGTTCTATTTATCAATTGCATTCTCATGTGAAATATTTCTTTGAAAGCATAATGAGAAAATACAAAACAACTAGATGAGTTTTTTCCCACATAAAATAGGATAATTCAACATGTCAAGTCTATTAACACAGTAATGTGATGTTTTGCTTACAACTAAGAAAATAAAGTTGTCATATCAAGCAATTTTCAAATTACTTGGAGGAAAATTTTTATAGAAACCTATGCTTTCTCCTGATCATGTAATATAATTTATTATTTACTTGGGGGAATTCTTCAACAAATATTCGAAAGAGGTTTTGTGAATATCAGAAGTAACATTGTGCTATTGTGGTTATTAAATTTGTCACACAAGTGAATTGTTACATTTTATATATTTTTCAGTTTCTTATTTTTTAAATATGTCTAGACATATTACCATTAAGTTATTTATATAGAATTGTGAATATATATGGATAGAATTAATTTGCAGATGGTTTACAGTAGTTCTATGCTTATCTCCAAAAACACCTGGTCCATTTTACTGAACCTTGGACAAGATAGAGATGAAATGCACTAGCTAGAGATTTGTAATTTTCTCTTTAACTTGACATTTGTATTGAAAATATGTAGATTACTGACCTGCCCTTGATTTGTGGTATATCTGCCTGTTTTTGGCTACATAATTAATGGGTATTAAAGACCCCTCAGTACATGTGTGCTTTGGGT
Source organism: Mandrillus leucophaeus (assembly GCF_000951045.1). NCBI lineage: Eukaryota > Metazoa > Chordata > Mammalia > Primates > Cercopithecidae > Mandrillus > Mandrillus leucophaeus. The sequence continues at coordinate 1,179,388 of NW_012101798.1, forward strand.
TCTCTAAGACTAAGATAAGACCCATTTATTTTGGTAGCTTTTGTTTTATAATCTAAAGTTTGTCCTGTAAATCTGAAAATAGACCTTGGAAGTTCCTCCTTCGTGGATGGCTTGTATGATTGTCATGTTGCCTGTGTCTTAATTCTCCTGCTCTATTGTACCTTTTGTCTTTATCAATGCATTATGTAACTATTTTTTTGTGGAGTCTCATGACTTATTTTAATTTTCTGATCCTGGAATTGCTGTAGTTGACACTGAGAAAAAAATCATTGAAATGGTTCTTCACTTAATACTTTATATAATCACCAATGCTTATTTTGGGAGAAAGAGGAAGAATAGAATAATGATTTAAAATTGTTGAAGCCAGGCTAGCTGGAGAATAAACCTTCTGTGAAATGACTCAAGAGCTGCTACCATCACGGAGAAGAAAAGCGTATCAATGGCATTTGGAAGTGGTAGATCCACAAACAGGAAAAATAGTTAAGAGTTTTCAAAGGAATTTAAAAGGGTCAGCAGGAGGGGGTTGGGGAATTAAACTGATAATTCTGTTCCTTAGCTGTCTGTGAACATGATAGAGCCCAAGGTTGCCAAGTCAGCTGAGCTACAGACAATAATCATGTTTGTAAAGGAAAGGGCCATGCTGTCAAAAAGTGTGTGTGTGTGTGTATGTGTGTGTGTGTGTGTGTGTGTATGTATGTAAAATATAATTTGATGTGCTCCTCATCTCACTAAGAATATTACATAGGTTATAGGTTATAGAGGCATGGCATAAAGGGAGTGAACATGCTATGCCATGTTCGTAGAAGCATTATTTGCCATAGTCAAAAGATAGAAGCAATCCAAGTGTTGAACCACAGATGAATAGGGAAACAAAATATGGTATACACATAAAATAAAATATTACTCATCCTCAAACAAAGAAATTTCGACACAGCCTACAATACTGATGAACCTTGAAGATACGGAAAATAAAATAATCTTGTTACAAAAGAACAAATATGATATGGTTCCTCTTATATGAGTTTCCCACAGTCCTAGAATTCATAGAAACATAAAGTAGAATGACGGTTTCCAGGGGCTGGGGGTAGTGAGGAATAGAAAATCAGTGTTTATTGGATACAGAATTTCAGTTGGGGAAAATAAAAAACCATTAGGGATGGATGGTGTGTAACGACTGCAGAACACTATGTATTTAATGCTACCTAATTGTATTTAAAATTGATAAATTATAAAATTTATGATGTATATTTTACCACAATAATAAAAATAATAATATGCAAGAGAAGGAGCACTGCAGGTAACTATTGCCTGCATGAGATAGTGGCACCTGTGCCATGCATTAACTCTCTCTAAGGAATTATCTGACACCATAATTCGATGGATACCGCAATATGCTTGGTTACTGGAAGATGCCAAAGGACAACATAAATTATGGACAGTAACGCAATGATGAGGAACAACACTTGATCTGGAAGGTAGTTGTGTTGCATTCTCTTAGAATTGCATTCTAAACACTGCTGGAATAAGGAAGCAATAAATATGTTCAAAAAGTAAAATTATGAGAAGCACCCGTTGCAGTATCATAGGAACTAAATGATAATAAAAAAAATGTGGTATGGATTTATATTGATTCTTGGCCCATAGCCAGTGATTTGGCTACATGGTCAAGAAATGGTTTTACTATATTGGAATTTGCATTACTGTAAAATAAAAAGTATTCTGACATGCGGAGCTATGTTATGAAAACTGTATAGACATAGAAAGGAGAAATTAAGGTAGGACTTGTTGATACTCATAAGATAAACCCTTTTCTAAACTTAGAAAGGAACTGGAATAGACAAGTCATACTCTAGCCTGCGCCTTGGAGATGATTTATTGTATGCATAAAGTAAGCAGATGAGAAGTCACAGGAACATCCAAATGATGTAATAATTCACAAGAAAAAGTTATATTTTACTCAGTCTCTGAAGCTAAAAATGTAATGAAAAAATTTTTTTTCAACAACATCTGTAGGCCTTTTATAGAGACTATCTGATGCTCCCAACATTCCTGCCATGTGTCTGACTCTGGCTTTGATACTTGCTATGTCTTTTTAGATATTTTTTAAATTTTTTTATTATTTTTGTTTTGAGATAGAGTCTTACTCTGTCACCCAGGCTGGAATGCAGTGGCACAATCTCAGCTCACTGCAACCTCTATCTTCCGAGTTCAAGTGATTCTCCTGCCTCAGCCTCCCGAGTAGCTGGGACTACAGGCGTGTGCCACCACACTCAGCTAATTTTTGTATTTTTAGTAGAGACAGGGTTTCACCATATTGGCCAGGCGGGTCTCGAACTTCTGACTTCACGATCAGTCTGCCTCAGCCTCCCAAAGTGCTGAGATCACAGGCATGAGTCACTGTGCCCGGCCTGCTATGTCTTGCTTTAATGCTTTATTTTGTCTTTCAATGTGTCTGTTAATTCTCTCTTGATAGCTGAACATGAAATACTGAGTAAGAGGATTTGCTATAAATAAACCTTTAGTAATGTGGTGAGATGCTGGGTAGGGGAAGAGTTCTATAGTCCTGAGTAGGTCTCAGTCCCTTGGTGTGCCTGCACCTCTGTATTAAGAACTTTATATGTGCTTGTCAGTCCATTGGCATCTCATACACTGTAACAATATCTCTAAATATAATAACATAAATTCCTAAAGAATGATGAGTGAATTCTTCCTTCTCCTCCCCTAAGATACGATTCAATATTTCAGACTCTTGAAAACTGTAAATGAGAGAAACGTGTAAGATTATACTTACACAACTTTACTCTGTTCAGCTAGAATGGGACAAGGGGGAAACATTGGCCAAATTCATATTACGGCCACTTTATGGATAAGCACTCTTATTAAACCAGATGTTAGTACTCTCAGGCAGCAATAAGAGACAGAAGAGGTAAGGATGAAAAGTAATGATACATGATAATGAGAGAAAGTGATTGTTGAAGGAAAGGGGGCCAATAAAAGCATAACCCCAAAAGGTAAATCTAGTATTTCTTTGATACTTTGTGATAGATTGAAGCAGGAAAATAGTATTGTCTCTTAACTACCTTCTCGGATGACAAGAAAAGTAAAGTTATTTGTATTCTAAAATCATCTTCATTACTGAAAAGTTAAGGATATAAATTAGAACCCAGAAGACCTTAGGAATATTTAAGCCCATATGACTCACACGAGACAGTTTGAATAATTGGAAAATACGTTTTTAATACACCTTTTGAATGTTTTCAATATGTACCTCATCTTCACTGCATCCCTGTGAGGTAGTGAAATTCCTCTGCATTAGCAGAGCACTATTGTAAACACCGAAGGAGAGTAAGAAAGCTCAGAATGGAAGGGTCTATCCTCTAGGAATTGAAAAGTTACTAAAAAGAAAATTTTAAGACCCAGTTAAGATACATTGCAAGTATTTAATTAAATTTAATTACATGATAAATTGAAAAAATGAGTGTCACTAAGTTTCAGAGACAGAGTGAAATGTTATTTTACACATCTGGATAGTATTTCATTCAATAAAGAGGAATTAAGATAAATAAGAGAAAGTATGTGTTGAAGTGAATATGAGAAGTAGGATTAATTGTGTTTGTGATATATTTAGGTAAATATGCCTTATTGCATTCCAATAAAGATGTCTGATAGGCTGTTTCATAAACTTATCTGAAGTTCAGAAGATAAACAGTGTGGGAATTTTGATCTAAAAATTAGTGTATTTTATTTGATGGTTAAAGTTATAGAAGATGATGAAAGGAAAACATGAAGGTTGAAAGAAAAAATATATACGAAATCTTGTCAATCATCAAAATTTTAAGAATTGGCAGATACAGATATATTTGCAAGTATATATATCACTGAACAGAGAGAGGTGGGCATAGGAGAACATGGAGTTGAGATGAGAATCCCTGTGGTATCCTGTGGAATCCAGTGGAAGAGAATTTCAAAAAGAAGAAAGTTGTCCACAGTGGCAAATGCTGCAAAACAAAGTAAGATCAGAATAGGTAACTAAGGAAAATATAAGAATAACTGGTGTACTAGGGAGAACAAATCCAGTGAGTAGTGGAAAGAAAACATAAATGTCCTGTTTTGCTTTGAGTAGTTAATGTGAGGGAGTTATTGAAACTCGTAAAAATATAGTAATATTTCGAGAAACACAAGAGAAAACAAAACGTACGTTAGTGATATTGTGATTTTTTAAGAAGTTTTATTTTAGCATGGGCAAGACATGAAGTCAAAAAACCAATCAACTTGGAGAAATTAAAGTTGCAATACAGGGCAGAGAAAAGAAAAAATGATCAAGGGAATACACTGAAGAAATAAGAGGAGATAAGGTATAGAGTACATACAGGTGCATAACTGAACCTGGATCAGAAGATCAGTGAAATGAAAAGGAAGTACATACGAATATTATAATCAATGCAAAATTGTTTCAGGGAGACAGAGCTAGTTCTGTAATGCAACGTGTCAATAAATAGTGTTTAAATCCAGGGCCAGTAATATTTTGGCAGTTACAAAAAATAAGGAAATTTATAGAAACTTCTAAAATACAAAGTTCAGAAGAGAAATACAAATAGGGATATGTAACTAATTTGATGTTAACTAGCCTATTAATCTTAAACACAATTACATGCCCACATTCACATACTTACATAAATATATTAAAATTATTTTATGGTAATTAAATCACATGAGGTAAGTTGTCTTAAATTTATACCTCACACATTCTGACAATACAAAGGTCCTAAATGTATAATATATTATAATCCAGTTTGTTCATTTTTGGCGATGTAAAATTTCATTATTTTCATAACTACTATTGAATGGTAATGTATTAATATTCCAGGTAAGTATTAAATAAGGACCAATATATTATATGATATGATCTATTATATGTAATATTAGTTTTTTTTTACTATGCGCATGTCCATTCTTTCTCAAGAGATGAATCTATAATTCCTAAGAGAATAATATTTGATATTTAAAATAGATTATTCTAAGTTAGCCTGGATATGTTTATTTTCTAGATTGGAATTAAAATGCACTCAATTACTTTAGGTCACAAATGATCAGATTAGGGAAATTAATGAGATTTAGTTTTTATTGTTACTCTATGATTTATTTGTGAATTAAATGTCTACTAAGAGGAGACGAGCTTAAGGCAAAAAGTACAAGAAATAAAATATAAAGGAATTTGAAAATGATGGATGTTTTTAAATGTGCCAAAGTAGTAATGACATAAAATAATATCTATAAATGCTAAGTAGTTTGAATATTTTGACTCTTAAAGCTGTCAAATTATGGGGTTTAATGCTTGTGTGGAGAATAATTTTTTCTGAATATTAAAATATCCTACTTACAAACAGCTGAAATGCATTTTATATCCCAAGAAGTTTAGAAACTCAGCATTAATAATACTTTTTTACAATTACTTCTGAAAATGTACATTTATAAGACACATTATTCCTTAAAGGAATAAGTAGTTGTATTCCATTATTGAATAAATGGAGATCTAACCCATTCGTATTTGGTTCTTGTGAGACCAAAGTACATACTGAATTTTAAAATATTTATTACATATATTCCAAATGTTTACAAATAAGAACCCCTGCTATATGCCAAACAATATGTGAAATGCTGAATACACAGTGGAGAACAGTTAAGGCAGATATTCCAAATACTTTGGATATATATTACATTTTTTAATCTAGATTAAGAACGATTTGTTTTTAATACTGTAAACAGAAAAAGAAAACATGTTGTAATTTTAATTTTTTTTTTTTTTTTTTTTTTGAGACGGAATCTCACTCTGTCCCCCAGGCTGGAGTGCAGTGGCGCGATCTCTGCTCACTGCAAGCTCCGCCTCCCGGGTTCAAGCCACTCTCCCGCCTCAGCCTCCGAGTAGCTGGGACCACAGGCGCCCGCCACCACGCCCGGCTAATTTTTTCATATTTTTAGTAGAGACGGAGTTTCACCGTGTTAGCCAGGATGGTCTGGATCTTCTGACCTCGTAATCCGCCTGCCTCAGTCTCCCAAAGTGCTGGAATGGCAGGCGTGAGTCACCATACCCAGTCTTAATTTTCTTAAATTAAGAGTAAAACTTAATTAGTATATACACGTTTTAGAATTCTAACTATTAAAATTGTATAAGTGATGTGTGGTTAATGACTATACATTCCATTTTAGTACCACCAATACAAAGCATTAGTAGTTTTTTACAAACTATATAATAAAAATCACATGTAGGCACAAAATTTAAAACTCACTTTATTCATACTTAAATCTAGCTCCATAATCATTTAAAGAAAGGGCAGTTACAAGAAAAAGAAAAGCAAAAGATCTATGGATACAATAGCCTATTGAGAAAAACCTCGAATGCATATGAAGTATTTTGATTATATTAAATGTTAACTCCTTCTTCCTCTCAACGGTCATTGGTTCTATTACATTATTTTTTCCTGCTTACCAGTCTAATCTACTAACAAGTGTAATAATCTTTTATAATAGGCAAATTGTAGGAGCAGTAATGCCTGTATTATAATTAATCATCAGTATCAAATTGGCATGAATAAAATAAATATATTTTATGTGAAAGTTGCCTAACCTTTCTATTACCTTAAAGGACATAATTCAATCATTAAAAATATTACTCAATATATTATCTGCAAAAAAACTTCAAGTCATCATTCTATACCATCAAATAGTCCTTAATATAGATTATTTTCAGGGTCAGGTGCCGTGGCGCACACCGATAATCCTAGCACTTTAGGAGGCCAAGGTGGGCAGATCACTTGAGCCCAGGAGTTTGAGACCAGCCTGGCCAACATGGTGAGATCCCATCTATACAAAAAATACAAAAATTAGCTGAGCATGGTGGCGGAGTCTGTAGTCCCAGCTACTCGGGATGCTGAGGCACGAGGATAGCTTGAACTTGGGAGGCAGAAATTGCAGTTAGTGAAGAATCTCTGCACTGCACTCCAGCCTGGATGACAAAGCAAGACCCTGTGTCAAAATAATAAATTAAAAAAAATAGATTAGTTTCAAAGGATAGAAATTCATAAAATCAACTATGCTAGTGTTCACTATTATAACCCTTTGAAATTTCTGGGTAGAGTTTTGTCTTTATTACACTTTGTACTGGATAAAATCCGTTGTCTCTTTTATAAGTAGTGTAATATTATTCATAAAATATCAGTCACAGAATACAGTTTCCAGTGAAATAAAATTTAACAAGGAGACCATGAACACAAGATTAATTCATCTGCAGCTGTAAAAATTTCTTTTATGTTTTTCCCCAATTTATATTTCTATCAATTTGAAGGAATAACTGTGTCCAATGTTTTAAATGCCCCATAATGACAGGAAAATTTAGCAAGTATACCTCATCTAACTTCAGGCAACAATGTATAGAAAGTCGCAACTATTTACTCATTTTATCTTCTTTTTTTCCACTTTGCAAAGTTTGACTAAGGTTCTACTGGATTACTAAAAATATTTCACTGTCTTGATTTTTGAAGAGGAGAACAAAAAGTGTAACTAGTAGTTCTTACGTAGCTAAGAGTCTTTTGGAAAACATTTTTTAAACTTTTAAGTTCAAAAGTACATTTGCAGGTTTGTTACGTAGAAAAACTTATGTCATAGGGGTGTTAGCCTAGTACCCATTAGTTATTTTTCCTGATACTCTCCCTCCTGCCAGCCTTCACCTCCCAATAGGCCTCAGCGTGTGTTGTCCCCTTCTAATGTGTCCATGTGTCCTCATCATTTAACTCGCACTTATAAATGAGAACATGTGATAATTTGGTTTTCTGTTCCTGCCTTAGTTTGCTAAGATTAATGGCCTCCGGCTGCATCCATTTCCTTGCAAAGGACATGATCTTGTTCTTTTTTATAGTATTCCATGGTGTATATATGGCACATTTTCTTCGTCCAATTTAGCATTGATGGACATTTAAGTTGATTCCATATCTTTGCTATTGTGAATACTGGTGCAGTGAATATACACTACATGTGCATGTGTCTTTGTAATAGAATGATTTATATTTCTCTGGGTATCTACCTAGTAATGAGATTGCTGGGTCGAGAGTATTTCTGTCTTAAGTCTTTGAGGAATCGCCACACTGTCTTCCACAACGGATGAACTAATTAACTTTCTGACCAACAGTGTATCAGCATTCCTTTTTCTCCACAACCTCGCCAGCATCTATTATTTTTTGACTCGTTAAAATAGCCATTCTGACTGGTGTGAGCTGGTATCTCATTACGGTTTTGATTTGCATTTCTCTAATGATCAGTGATGATGAGCCTTTTTTCATGAGATTGTTGGCTGCATGTATGTCTCCTTTTGAAAAGTGTCTGTTCATGTCCATTGCCCACTTGTTAATGGGACTAGTTTCTTTTTTGTCGTAAATTTGTTCAAGTTTCTTATAGGTGCTGGATATTAGACCTTCGTTAGATGCATACTTTACAACAGAATGAGAGAAAAATTTTGTAAACTCTGCATCAGACAATTGTCTAATATCCAGCATTTATTTAAAAAAAAATAAATGCTTTCCAAGCTTTCATATCAATAAATATCATCTAGCAGCATTTGCTAAAATACAGATCCCTAGGGAACTCTTTCAATAACACACATCAAAACTTTTAGACAAGGGTTCTGCATTTATTTCTCAAACAGCTGTCCCTTGATTTAGGTAAAATGCATTCACGTTAATTTGAAATCTTCATTTTCATATTCTACAAACCCATATATATTCTTTGACCAGATTAAATTAAAATATTGAACTTGGATTAAACATGATAAGCCTTTTTATATAGACATTTCTTTGATCACTCCATGAAGTCCCTCCGGAACTTAGGAAAAGATAGAATCTCCTGGTTATGCTAAAAAAAAAAATACATTTTTCCACGGCAATAATGAAACACATTTCTTAAATAAATTATTTTGCTCAGCACAAATACATCATGTATTGATGTGGGTCTCATACATAGAAACCTGCTAACAAATAATATGAAATGCAAGATTATATTTTAAAGTAAATGGTCAGAAAAATAAAACAACTTTATTTTGTCTTTTAAAATTTTGGATAATATATGTGAATACTATGGAGAATTTATGAAATGTATTACTTTTTAATTTGTTTTCAGGATGTAATTTGTAGAGGTGACTCAGTTACCACAATACAAATTTAAATGCTTGAATCCATAATTCCTAAAGATGTTGGCACTGAGCCACAAATTGGGGAGAAATGACAAAAGTATTGTCAATTTAATAAGATAAAAATAGCAACCTGCCTTTTTCTCTTTACAAGGTTCTAAAAATATGGTGAGATGTAGGTATAATAAAACACATTTCGATGATTCTTGCACCTGTAAGTAAAGATAATTTGGAAAGAGATCTTTGAATTTGCAGTCAAAACAACTAGGTTATAATTCTGCATTATTCTTCTCTAGAGTATGATCATAGGTGACATATGTATGTATATTCACACATATACGCACACACATAAATGTATATAAAATATATATACATGTTTAACTCAGGGTATTTTGGATCAGGTAAAATTGCATATCTGAAATTACTTTTTAAGAAAATACGGTTATTGTGTTTACTGAATATAACACAGACTTTTAATAAATAGAAACCCAGATTCCAAGAGAGTGACACATATTTCATTGCCCCTCCTGGTTGTCAGGGAGCTGTCTGCTTTTGATCAGTGAGGAATGGAAAAGATATTGTTGATGCTTTCATAGTCCTTCGAATTATGAAGTGAATAAAGGCAGAAGGAGTCATAGTAGTGACGATGGATTACATTCAGTAAATAGTTTTGAAATGCACATTTCCATTAGGTACAACATTATGTTTTGTGGCAAATAGGAACATACCATTGAGTAAAACATGTATTCTCCAGTTATGTTTCCTAATTTTAGTAACATAGCATATTCATACCTAATCATAGTCAAGTTTAAATAAAATAGTTGTATAGGTTTGAACAATATGCTATATTAGTAAAAGAGATGCTTTGTAAATTTGGGGATTACACACACATTTTTTATTTTGTCTTAAATGTATTTGACACACACAGATTACCAGTTCAAAAAAAGACATTTCAGGCAGAGACTGACAAAGCCCAGATGTATGAAACAGCATGCCAAGGTCATGGCAGTGGGCAGTTTGGTTATGTTCCACTATTCCATTAGCAGAAGATGAGGACTAATTAAAAACTCAGCTGGAAATGTAAATTGAAATTACATTGCATTATCCTGAATAACTTATTCTGGATATGAAAACAGGTCACTGAAAATTTTATAAGAATGTGGTAACATAATCAAATACATGACACAAAAATAATTTGATCATTGGTGGGTAGGATAGATAGAAAAGAAGAAGAGGAAAAAGGAACTAGAGAAAATGATAATATTTGAAGATTCTCTCTCTAGTTTAGGTCAGGGTTTTCTGTTTGCAAATTGTGAAAATTCAGGTGCAGTATTCATGTTTTATTCAATTGTTTTGTTCTGTTTTACTCAGACACTGTTATGAGGGAAATTCTGTGTTCTGTGAAATACGATAACATATACTTGAGAAACACTGTATTCTTCTCTCAGAGATTCTATAACAGAGAATTGTGAGTAGTGTTAAAAACTCTAAGAAATCCTGAAGTAAAGTGTCTGGAAGACTTTTATCATGGTACATGTATTGATGTGCTTGAGATCACCAGTTTAGAAAATTGTCCAGTGCAAGACAATGAAAGAAACGAGGACATCAGGAGTAGGAAGAGAAAGAAGATATGACCACAGGCGATATTGTGAAAGTAAAATAGATAGGATTTAGCTATTGATTCACAGTGGAAGATAAAGGAAAGAAGGAGTCAGAGGCAAATTGATATCCCTAGCAGAAGCCTTCCTAACAGCGCCTCTTTCAGAGTTATTGGTATCTTGTCAACTTTCTTAGTTTGCTCTATAGTCCTTGAAACTTGCTCAGTCTTTGTAGAAGTGAGGGTAAGAAATATATTCTGTGTTTTCTTTCTGATGCAAAACACAGAACAGCTATTTCCTTACAATATTTTAACAGAAAATTAGATAACCCCTAAATATAGTAAGAACAATTATGTTTACTTGCAAAATAAACTACTCATTGAGTTGTTATTATCTTTCAAGCTGCCTACTAATATATAAAAAATATATTGTATAATTAATATTATATATTTATATAACTAATAATATATAATGTATATATAATATAAAAGTAGGCAGCTTAAAATATACATATTAGTAGGCAGCTTAAAAATATGTATATAAGCATATACGTATTTTGTAGTTACCACATATTTCTTACCCATATTTATTTCCTCATTTTTTCCTTACTAATAGAAACAAGATTTTGTTCCCAAATAAAATTGATGTATTTTATTCCTAGCAGCTATTGGCATAACACATGATAAGTTTCTGGCTATTAGATACTTACAGAAGTTCTTGGTGCAATATGAGTACACACATACATACATTTATATATTTTATGCAGGCATACATGCATATATGCATGTGTGTATATTTCTATCTACCTGTCTATCTATTCATCCTATGAGAGATTGTCTAATACATTTTGCTCTTTACCTTTCTCCGTTTATCTCTTTTTCCAAATTGGGAGTTGGTTGCAGCGACGAGAATTGAAACACCCATCTTGAGACAATGAAGAAAAATGTCACAAGCTAAGGAAGATTCAGGAGGAACACAGATATTTTTGATTCTTTGAGTATTCTCCCCAGTTCTGTATGTTTATGCCACAGAATTTTTAAATCATGTATATCTCACAAATAAATGCTATATATGCTTCTAATAATATTAGTTTGAAACCTGAAGTGGCAGAATAATTGTAATACGTATATACCACAAATAACCTCCTTATCGCTAATGAGAGACAGCATGTTGCAATAGGTCCAACACTAATTTAGGAGTCACAAGCTCTAGTGTCTTATGTCAGTTCAAGTTCTAGTCTGTCACTCATGCAGGAGATGTAAAATGGAGAGACAATCTAATAAAATAATTAAGCTAAAGGACTATATTAATTTGTTAAAACTAGGCTACAAGAAGTAAAAAAAGCATCAGTTTTTCAAATGTGACTGAGTGGATGTTTTATTATATATTGTTTTTAATGTGGTAATATCTTATGAATGTATATGGAAGGTTTAGCAGATCTGATTAAAAAGTTCAAACCTATTGTAGAAATCAATAAATCTAGATATTGGAAAAGTAACACATTTTACAAGCCTAAGCTTTTATTCATAATTCAGGAACTTGGTAGTTAACTGAAATTTAGCTGTTAAATCTATCCAAAAATCAACTCATATACTCGTTAGAGATGAGAGAATAAAATTAAATTAGAATTTAACATTTTTTAAAGTTTTAGAAAATGCAATATATGAATTTTGCTACATTCGAATTAACTTCAAGAATATCCTTATTTTATAACTGTGACAGTTATTTTAGGTGTCAACTTGACTGGACTAAGGGATCCCAGAGAGCTGGTAAAGTATTATTTCTGGGCATGTCTTTGAGGGCATTTCTGGAAGAGATGGGCATTTGAATCACTGAATTGAATAAGGACAATTTGCTCTCACCCAATGTGGGTGAGCACCATCTGATTCACTGAGGGCTCAGAAAAAACAAAATGTCAGAGGGATTTACTTCTGCCCATCCCTGCCCCTCCCCTCATCTGGATCTAAGACACTCTTCTTCTTCTGTCCTTGGACATCAGATCTCCAGGTTGTACAGTGTTTGGACTCCAGAACTTGCATCAGTGGCTTGCCAGATGCTTAGACATTCAGCCTTAGACAGAGAGTTACATCATCAACTTGGGTTTTGAGGCCTTCACCTGGACTGAGACATGTTATTGTCTTCCTGGTTCTACAATTTGCAAACAACCTATCACAGGACTTCTCAGTCTCCATAATCGTGTGAACCACATCCTCTAACAAATCTTGTCTCATATGTCTCTATCTATCTATCTATCTATCTATCTATCTATCTATCTATCTATCCATCCATCCATCCTATTGGTTTTGTTTCTCTGAAGAATCCTAATACAAAAACATTTTTAATTTAGCCTTTTTAAGCTTTATTGAGCTAAATTGATGTATAAAATTGCACATATTTAATATGTATTTTGATGAGCTTGGACATATGTATACACTCATGATACTAACACCATAATCAAAGTATTAAATATATCCATTACCTCCAAAAATGCTATTATCTTCTTGTGTATGCATATGCATATGTGTTTGTGGTAAAACATTCAAGGTGACACCCATCCTTTTAACATATTTAAATGTGTAAAATACCATATTGTTAATTACAAGTACAAGGTTTTACAGCAGTTCTTTAGTACTAATTCAGCTTGTATAACTGAAGTTTCTTGATTATATCTGTTACTGCAAGTAAAAAGCAATATAAAAGCAAGCATGGATAATTTATATTCTATTTTTGGTATATAAATTTTTTATTTTTAGAGGTTACTACTTCAAGTGACCACACTGTAATGAAGTTCATTCAAATCATAATGAAAATGCAAAGCAATTCATAAAATTATTCTGTTCTATCAAATTTGGCCTTAAAAGAAGAAACTGTATTTTGTGATAATGCATTGTACTTCTTTAGCACTTCCTCTCCAAACTCAAGGATATATTTGTTCATTTAAGCATTCTAACAATTGAATATTTTCCTCTTAACATGTTATATAATTTTTATACTGAATAGAGGATCTTAGAGATTCTTCACCATACCATCAGATGCACTTGGCTTCCCCATCCCTGATACAGATTTCATGAACATATAAATATGTAAGACTCCAGGGCTGACTTACTCAATTGACACTGTATTATTTGTTTATCATCCTTTCGAATATCAAATCAACACAGAGAATCAGAAGTAGTCTACAGTTAATTTGCACAATAAAATATGACTTTTCAAAATTTATTCCTTGGTATGTACCTCTCAAACTCTGAATAGGTAGCAATATAGTACCTTGAAATAGTATTGGTTTGCTTACTTTTTGGCATTTTCTGTAATTACTCAGAGGCACTTAAATTGTAGGAGAAGGTCAGATGTGGTGGCTCACGCCTGTAACCCCAGCACTTTGAGAGGCCGAGGTGTGTGGATCACTTGAGGTCAGGAATTTGAGACCAGCCTGGCCAATATGGTGAAACCCCGCCTCTACTATTAAAAAAAAAAAAAAAGAAAAATTAACTGGACATGATGGCACATGCCTGTAGTTCCAGCTACTTGGGAGGCTGAGGCAGGAGAATCACTTCAGTCCAGAAAGGGAGGTTGCAGTGAGCCAAGATAGAACCACTGTACTCAAGCCTGCATGACAGAGAAAAAAAAAGGTCTATCGGAGAAATATGATTATTAGAACAAAATACAGAAAGAAACATGTATTTGATTCTCAGCTTTATCTTAAAAAAAAGCTCTTGATGCTCATAGTGGAAACAAACCCTATGGGTCTCAAACTGCTGACCTGCAGCTTGTTTCCATGTAATCCTGTCTGATGCCCTCTGATTGCTGTGAAGACTGACTTTTGACAATGGTCTGCATGGGACCTATGGAATACTTTGCACAAGTCTCTCCTGAGGGTTAAATATATGTACAACCCCGATGAAAACATGGAATTGCTATCTGAGTGTATATGCACATATGCACACACACACACAAGTGCACACACAACATGATGCTCCTCACTATTTTGTACCCAGATGTTACACCATCAACTTAGGTCTGAGGGCTTCACACTTGTACTGAGCCATGTTATGGGCCTGCTGGGTTTGTCTAAAATTTGCAAGCAACCTATCATAAACCTTCTCACCCTCCATAATCTTGGGAACCAGTTCTCTTCACAAATCTTCTTGTGTATATCTCTATCTATTCTATTACTTTGATTCTTTCTCTACAAAGAAAAAACTCCTTTGATTCTTGGATTCTTCTTCTGCTAGGAAAATTGTAAAGTTGATTCTTTTTCTACAAGGAGAATCCTAACTGGACATAGCTGCACGTTGTTCTTTGCATTTTAAATGAACCTTGGATATTTCTAAAATAAGGACACAAAACTAATTTTACCATCACTCTGTGTCATGACTTTATTTACATATACTTTCCTTCAAAATGTTACCTTTTATTCTCATATTTGCCACATTTTTTCTTTGCTAAGTTTAGTTCAAAATATTTTTTAGTTTTAATCATTATGCAGCAATAAAAATAATTTATTTATAAAATTATATAGATATTTTAAGACATAATAAATCTTTAAAGATGGATAACTTTTCACAGTATTGAACTCAAAACTTGCAAAAACTACCTGATTCATAGCAAGTACAGCTTTGTTTTATGATTTGCTTTCTCCATGCATGTTGGAAGTCTTATTTACAATGAAGTAAACATTAATGTTGAGACCCATGATACACAGTACCTTACTCAGATATGAATTATATTTATATGTACTTTTTATAATAATATTGTGATTATTTGTAATGGATGAAAATATGATATGTAGATATTTCTTATATGCACCACTGGGAGACAATTGAAAAGGAAAATTACATCATGGTAGAAATTACCTTCAAAATATGCACACACTTATTTCTTTTTCCCTTAATCAATTTTCTATATTGTGTTTTTTTATACTCATTAATTTAAACATCATTTTTAAATTCATGTATCATAAATTATTCTAATTTTCTTGTTTATATGCAAATAAGTTAAAATATGCTGACTACAGTGGAATGATAGTGAGCCAAGCCTCAAGAAATTCATTTGTCTCAATTTAACATTTCTGAAAAAAAAGCAATAATTTTAATTGCAGTATATTATATTTTAAATCATAACACTTAAAGTTAACAATGTCTTCCCCATAATGATATTTGTTGTTTCAAAAAAAACTGTTATCTATTTATCTATCTATCTATAAATTATGGTTTATGATTTAATTTCATTTATATATTTATATATGAGAATTTAGTTTTGCTAAATTTAAAATCCAATTTTTCCTATTTTATGTGCATGTAATTATACTTAATATAAATTTGTTATTATAGACCTTCACTTCACTTCACTTCCCTAAATTTCTATTTTTATCCAAAGATTCTGTCATCATTAAATAGCTAGCCTTTCCACCAGGGCTGCTAATCAAACAGACTGAAATAAAAGCATTTATTTAATAGTAATTGCAGAACACTATAGTAATAGTGGATACCAAAATGTTTACTCTGATGAGTAAGAGTAATGAGAAAACTTTTAGTCTTTATTTATTTTTTGATGAAATGGAATATAATAATAATGTTAGCTATTTAAGATGAGCTAACTTTTTTTCATCTTAGATTGGGGAATGACCCCCATGTTTACATAATCAATTTACCATGTGCACTCTAACAGAATCTGTATCACCCCTGTATTCCAACAGACAAGAATAAGCAAGTATAATGTAAAGCCAATTGGACTTAGCATCAAAATAGCTTATGGAATAATGTCAAATTTGATATCTGTTAAAACTTACATAGCAATTGTTAAATCATCTTTATGCCTATTTTTATCATCCATAGTATTAATTTAAAAATATAAAAGTGTAACAATGTGATAGATTGAAAGATCTCTAAATAATTTATATTTTATATAATTTTATACTAAATTGACAACGGTTAAACGAATTTACATTGTTTTAATGTTGGAAACAATGGTCCAAGATGCCATAAAAATAATAAAAGGACAGCAGTTTCTTTCTCATTCAAAAATCATTTATTAAGCATTTACAATATGCAGCTGTTGTAAACACTGTGGAATTAATAATGGATTTTGGTCTCTGCATTGAATGAGTTCACATTAGAGGGACAATTGTAAACACAGGGTATAATTCAGTTTGACAATTACTATGATGGACACTGCTTTCGATACTAGCAAGGAAAAACCCATTGGCGGATTACCAAAAGTTTCATGAAGATTTGACTGATGTATACATCTTATAAAATTAAAATTTTAAATATATATTATTTCAACAGTATTGTTGCTCTTAGGGAAATGGTCTTTCAAGAAAATCTAATTGAGCATGTGTTTCTGGCAAAAGACCAACTTTGACTTTAACTCATTTTTTAAAATTTTTTATTTAAAAACAACATGCTGTTTTTTAAAAATTCAGTCGCCATCAGTACTTAACATACTTACTGTGTCCTGATTGGGAGCTTCAACAAACTAGAATCTGAAATTTTATTCTTTAATTGTCAAAGAAGCCAATTGAGGTTACATGTCATTTGTAGTATAAAAACAACAAAAAATTTTTTTTTTATATTTTGCAATGGAAGCCAATTTTGTTTCAAAGGAAAAAAATGACCTTTAGTTCTTTTTATGGAAACAGTAGCACTGTTTGATGAATTCTTCATATTGACCATTATTTTCTTAAAAACAAATCTATCCACCTTTTCTATTTTTCAAATTTTTATAAATTAAATTTTTGGAGAGCGTTTTCCTATGTTAGAGACATTAATTTCTTTGAGCTAAACACTCCAGTTTTTTTTAATGGCCCCCAAGGCACAAGGTTAAAATCCCTGGGTCCTCTTAACTAATCCCGTTATAAGTTCCTGGAATTTAAGAAGGTTACCTTTTTTGTTTGTTTACCTGAATTTACATAACACTTGAAATGATATCAACATATCATAGAATTTTGAAGATCTACTTAGAGCACATTATCTCATCGGTATACTATTAATTATTTGTAATTAGACTACTAATTAACTCACAATCCCCATTAATAATTTTAGTAAACATATTAATTTATTGTTCTATCAATATTTAGCACATCATAAATACAATTAGAGAATAAATTAATGAAGTGTTGAATATATGATTTTCAGAGCTGATCTTTTTCAGACATCTTTGACAATTTTGAATTTACAATTGTAAATAAATATTCAGATTTTTTACATGCATTGGTATTAAATAAAATTTTGTAAAATTTATTCCATAGAGTAAATCTAAATTTCATCCTAATTTCGTCATAAATTTTTATCATTAGCACCTTTTAAAAGTACATTGATATGTCTTTATTCAAGTCATTAATCTAAAATTGTAGAATAGGTCAGAGAAAAGAGGAAACCCTTTACACAGAACTGAAATCCTTCCTAGAAGATGGCATTCATTCTTTAATTATCACTTTCTAGTGAAGGTCATTTGATGTGTTACTAATTTGCCTAATTGAATTGCTATCAAACTCATATTTCTTCATCTTAGCACTGAAAATCTGAGATGATTAAAATTACATTTTTTGGACAATTTTTCACTGCTCTATAATTTAGATGTTTAAATAGTAGCTTTGAATAAACTAAAAATACTGGCAAATAATTACAGTTAACATTTTGCAAATAACATTTTGTTCACTGCACCATTTTGCTTGACCTATGCCTATTCTCCTCTACATTAAAACTGAAGTTTTAATGTCATTGCTATAGATCTTAGGCAGATAATTAATTCACATATATCCATTAATAATATTTCAGTATGTAAAATATACTTGCTTCTCTCAAGTAACTTGATATCATTTAATTTTCAATGAAACTTGTCTAAAAATAATGTTTTAAATCAGTTCAAAAATGTGAACAAAACCTTTGAATATGTTATTTTCTAGGAATGAAATAACTGAAAGAGTTGAACAGTCCATTGTATAAAAATTATTTCTGTGAATTTCTAAACTTTCTTAGTATTAAGTCTTCAGAGTGAAATTCTATGATTTCCAAAGCAAGATTATTTCAGATGTTTGAAAAACAACTTAAATGTCCATAAACAATAGGACAGTTAACTACATTTTGTAAAATTAATGAAAAGGAACATTGTATAGCTAATTTTAAAAGTGACATATTTATACCTATTTTGGTTCAGTGATTCCACTGATAGATATATGGTTAAATAACCTGATAGAAGAATAGGCAGATAAAGACAGGTGGATAAACAAGAAAATGTATAATAGACGAACAAACAGAGACAGATTAGGTGATAGACAGAAAGGCAGACTTACATACACATACAACTGACAAATGACAAATATATATTTATATATATAACACTCTATCTTTACACAGATGTGAAGGCATAGATAAACAGGCAGAGATAGACAAAAAAAGTAAACAAATAGAAAGATAGACATGTGGACAGACAGAGATATACAGATAATATAGCTGCAGAGAATCAGTTAGAGAGACACGCACACAGAGAAATAGAAGGACAAAAGGCAAATAGAATGGCATATATATGTTTAGACTCATAAACACAGGAATAAAGATAGATGATGATGATGATAGATAGATAGATAGATAGATAGATAGATAGATAGATAGATAGATAGATAGATAGAATTAATGTGTATTATCTTAGCACCTTGGGACAGAAATTTTATTAGGAAGGCACTATTATTTTTCAGGGATAAATTGATTAATATTGAAGGTAGAAAGTGAAAAATCTTAAAATATGTTTCTCTTGGAGGCATGACAAAAGAATGCAAGTGGTAGCTTTGTTGTTCACATGGAGAAAGTGAAAAAATTTTTACTTGAAAAATCATGAGTAAGATGAGAACTCTAAGCGTGGCATGAGATGGGCAGGTATGTTAATTTATATCACTGAATATAGGTTATGCTGATTAAGATAGTTAGGAAAAGGGGAGTCTAGTGTTTATTTTGAAGCTATTTTGCATTTCAGTGGTTAAAATTCCTCCAGCACCAGTCAAATCTACAGTAAAATAAATCAAACTGATGCATCCTCTGTTATTTTTAGTTAATTATGTTAATTAATATTATATTTAGTCAGGTCTTAGTGTTCCTTTTTATTATTTTTCATAGCAGGATTCTACTTTCAAATCTGGATTAATGTAGGATGAACAAAAATGGTTTTTCATTAAAAGTGTGATAATCCATAAACTAAATTTATTATTTTATATGAAAGTTCCCCATTTAGAGGTAACTATGAAAATCTTAGGGAAGAATTTGGATTTTTCCTGTGTGAAAATGCACAGGTAATCTTCTGTAAAATCTGATGAAATATCATCAGCTCTTCTAGAGTTAATTCACTTTCAATAGATTGCTGATTCAGTGAAATTTTTTCTACTAAGGACCAAATGTTGCCAAGCACTGAATGGACTCTGGAGGCATTAAAGACAAATAAATAAATAAATAAATAAATAAATAAATAAATAAATAAATAAAATCTTTGGATAATTGAACTTATATTCTTGCCCCATTGTTTTTGATGAGGCATTGTAAGTCATATAAGTCATGTGCCATTTCTATTTGGCTGCTTTCAAGGTATTTTTATTTATATTTTTGTTTTTGTTTTTTAGGGGGCTTATTTCTCTGAGTTTTAATTATGATGTGTCCTGGAATAATTTTTTTTTTTTTTAGTTTGTTATATATGAAGTGTGTTCTGCTTCTTAATTCTGAAGGCTTTTCACTTTTGCCAAATTTGCCAAATTTTCTTTAAGGACTATTTTGGTCTCGCTTTACTCTTCGTTGGGATTCCAATGATATTAATGTTAATTCATTTGTTATTGTCCCATTGGTCCAAGGGCCTTTGTTTATTTTTTGTTTATTTCCTCTTTGCTGTTCAGAATAGGTAAGTTTTATTGTTCAGGACTTGAGTTCACTAAATTTATCTCCTATCACTTTCACTCCACTATTGAGTTTATCAAGTGAGTTTTGTTATTATTATCACATATTTCAGCTTTATAATTTTCAGTTGAATTTTTTTAAACTTCTAATTCACTGTTAAGACTTTTCATTTCTTAATTTGTTTCAAAAGCATTTGTAATTGCTTGTTAGATCATTTTCATAATAGCAGCTTTATTTTTGTATTTTTAAATTTTTCTTCTTTTTTTCCAACTTTTATTTTTTATTCAAGGGATACATGTGTAGGTTTGTTACATGGGTAAATTGCATGTCATGGGGCTTTGGTACACAGATAATACTGACACCTAGATAATCATTATAATACCCGATATGTAGTTTTTCAATCCTCAATCTCGTCTCATTCTCCACTCTCAGTTAGGTCCCAGTGTCTGTTATTCCCTTTTTGTGTCCATGTTTCCTCAATATTTAGCGCTCTCCTGTGAGAACGTGTAGTATTTGATTTTCTGTTCCTGCTCCAATTTGTTTAGGAGTATGGCCTCTAGCTCCATTCATGTTGCTGCAAAGGCCATGATCTCCTTTATTTTTAAATAGCTGTGCAGTATTCCATGGTGTATGTACCACATTTTCTTTATCTAGCCCACCGTTCATGGACATTTAGGTTGATTCCATGTCATTGCTATTGTGAATAGGGCTGCAATAAACATATGCATTTGTCTTTATGTTAGTAAGATTTATATTTCCTTGGGTATATACCCAGTAACGGGATTGCTGGGTCAAATGGTAATTCTATTTTAAGTTCTTCGAGAAATCTCCAGACTGCTTTCCACAATGGCTGAACTAACTTGCAATGCCACCAGCAGTGTATGCGCATTCCCTTTTCTCTGTAACCTCACCAGCAAATCACCAAAAAATAACCTTTGTCATTTTTTGACTTTTTAATAATAGCCATTCTGACTGGCATGAGATTGTTTCTCATTGTGATTTTGATTTGCATTCCCTAATGATTAGTGATAGAGTATTTTTTCAAATGCTTGTTGGCAGCCTGTATGTCTTCTTCCAAGAAGGGTCTGTTCAGTTCCTTTGCCCATTAGCCATTTCAATGGGGTTGCTTGTGTTTTGTTTGTTGACTTACTTGAGTTCCTTACAGATTCTGGATATTAAGACTTTGTCAGATGGATAAGTCAACAAAGAAACATTTGCAAATGTTTTCTCCCATTCTTTAGATTGTTCATTTACTCTGTTGATAGTTTATTTTGCTGTGCAGAAGCTCTTTATTTTAATTATGTCCTAATATTCAATTTTTAGTTTTGTTGCAATTGCTTTTGGAGTATTTTTTATGAAGTCTTTGTCTAGGCTGGTGTCCATAAAGGTATCTTCTAGATTTCCTCCTAAGATCATTACAGTTTTAGGTTTTACATTTAAGTCTTTAATCCATCTCAGCTGTGTCAAAGACCAGATGGTTGTAGGTATGCAGCTTTATTTCTGGGTTCTTTAACCTGTTTCATTGGTCTATGCATCTGTTTTTGCACACATATTGTACCTTTGTAGTATAGTTTGAAGTCAGGTAGTGTGATGCCTCCAACTTTGTTGCTTTTATCTAGGACTGCTTTGGCAGTTCAGTCTCTTTTTTTGGTTCCAAATACATTTTAGATTTTTTTTTCTATTTCTGGGAAAAGCGTTATTGGTTGTTGTTGTGGTTGTTGTTGAGACAGGGTCTCACTCTGCCATCCAGGCTGTAGTCCAGTGGCATGAACATGGTTCACTGTAGCTTCACCTGCTGGGCTCAAGTCATCCTCCTGAGTCAGGCTCCCAAGGATGCCTGGCTAATTTCTGTATATTTTGTAGTGATGGGGTTTTGCCGTATTGTTCAGGTTGGTCTCTAATTCCTGTGCTTGATAGTTTGGTAGGAACAACACTGAATCTGTATGTTGCTTTGGGCAGTATGGCCATTTTAACAATATTGATTCTTTCTATCCATGAGCATGGAATATTTTCCAATTTGTTTGCATCATTTGATTTCTTTCAGCAGTGTTTTGTAATTTTCATTACAGCAATCTTTTATCTCCCTGGTTAGCTGTATTTTTAGTTTTCTTTTTCTTTTTGTGGCAATTGCTAATGGGTTTGCATTCTTGACTTGACTCTCAGCTTAGATGTTTTTGGGATATAGAAATGCTACTGACTTTTATATATTGATTTTATATCCTGAGACTTTGCTAAATTTGTTTTGTATCTAGTAGTCTTTTAGCAGAGACTATGGGGTTTTTAGGTTCCTCCTTGAATTTTTGGAATAGTGTTAGTAGGATTGTGACTGGCTTTTCTTTTTGCCTCTGGTAGAATTCAACTGTGACTCTGTCTGGTCCAGGGCTGTTTTCTCCTTGGTAGGTTTTTAAATTACTGATTCATAGCGTTTTCTTTTGTCCTACATAGTGCCACCTTCATAAGTCTTGTTGCTTCTGTATAAGGAAGGAGGCTCAGTTTGCTCCTGGACTCCACTAGCTGGAGAATCGGAGAATTGACTACCTCTGTCTAGGAGATAACTGAAGATCAGCTCTATACCAACAACACCCAATGGGAAATTTGTAGTGTCATTGCCTTCTGTGTGTGTGGGAGAGGAACTGGCTAAAATATAGGTCTTTTCATGGCCTTATCAACACTTACTAGGTAGAGGAATCAGAGTATTTCTGCCTGAAACTACTGCAGTTGAAGGTGAGAGTGAGAAGATGAGGTGTATAAATGTGTATCCATTTTCCTTTTCCATTAGTGTTTGGCTAGAGTTAGAGTAAACATTGCTAAGAAAGATTTTTGAGTTGTTAGGACACACTTTTGTGGACTTTTAGCTAGGGAGAACACTGTTCTCTTGGATCTACTTTAGCTGCACCCGATGGCAGTTCCCAGTTGGAGGTTTCTGCAGCACTCAGACTGAGTTATACGGCATGTAATAAAGATATACAGGAGACTCACTACCACGTTGTTTCTCAAGTTCTAAATTTACCAACCTATCCATTTACTTCATTTCACAATACACAGTGTTCATAAGCTTGTTTGTTTTGCTATGTCTGGAGTATTCGTTTGTAAGAGGAAGGACCTGGAAGGCATGGGATACTCCATCTTGTCCAGAATTGGAAGTCTGAGTTTTATTCTTTTAATAATTACCTGAAGAGTTCTTCATAGAGGTTGCTTGGGAAATATCTTAAGATTGTTAAAGTAGAAAGAAAGACCCTTAGCAAAAATGTGACAGTATATAAATCTGAAACATAAAGGACAGTTAAGATGCTCTTCTTCTTAAAAGGTTAAAAATAGTATTCTTTGAAGGAGATAAGAAATAACAGAAGACATTAGTATAAATGGAAGAGTATGCAGTACAGATATTCTAGAAGAATTCCCAAGCAGATTAATATTTCATGGACTTTAAAGAACACAGATGGACAATGTTAAATTTGAATTTAATGTCATGGATGTGAGGAAAAAACAAGCTGATAAGTTTAAAATTCATAGGGTCTTATGCAGTGTATTAGTTCATTTTCACACTGCTGATAAAGACATACCCAGAACTAGGTAATTTGTCAAGAAAAAAAGGATTTGATGATCTCACAGTTCCACGTGGCTGGGGAGGCCTCACAATCATGGAGGAGGGCAAGGAGGAGCAAAGTCACATCTTACACTGTAGCAGACAAAGAGAATGAGGGCCAGGCAATAAGCGAAACTACTTAGAATACCATCTGATACTGGGAGACTTGTTCACTCCCATGAGAACAGTATAGGGGAAATCATCCCCATGATTCAATTATCTTCCACCAGTTTCCTCTCACAACATGTGGGAATTACGGGAGTACAATTCGAGATGAGATTTGGGTTGATACACACTCAAAACTTATCATTCCACCCTGGCCACTCCAAAATCTCATGTCCTCACATTTCAAAACCAGTCATGCCTTCCCAAAAGTCCCATAAAGTCTTACTCATTTCAGCATTAACTCTAAAGTCCATAGTTCAAAGTCTCATCAGAGACAAGGCAAGTTCCTTCTGCCAATGAGCCGATAAAATCAAAAGCAAGTTTGTTATTTCCTAGATACAATGGGGCTACAGGCATTAATTAAACACACTCATTCCAAATGGGGGAAATTGGACAAAACAAAGAGGCTACAGACCCCATGTAATTCCAAAATCCAGAAAGGCAGTCAAATCTTAAAGCTCCAAAATGATCTCCTTTGAGTCCATGTCTCACATTCAGGTCACACTGATGCAAGAGGTGGGTTCCTGTGGTCTTGGGCAGCTCTGGCCCTGTGGCTTTGCTGCAGGCTGCAGGTACAGCCTCCCACCTGGCTGCTCTCATGGACTGATGTTGAGTGCGGCTTTTCTAGCACAGGGTGAAAGCTGACAGTGAATCTATCATTCTAGGGTCTGGAGAACGGTGGCCCTCTTCTCACAGCTACACTAGTCAGTGCCCCAGAGAGGACACTGTGTAACGGCTTCAACTCCACATTTCCATTCCACACTTCCCTAGCAGAGGCTCTCCATGAGGGCCCTGCACCTACAGCAAATGTCTCCCTAGGCATCCAGGATTTTTTATACATCCTTTGAAATCCAGGCAGAGATTCTGAAACCTTAATTCTTGACTTCTGTGCACTTGCAGGCTCAGCACCACGTGGAAGCTGACAAGGCTTGGGGCTTGCACCCTCTGGAGCCATGACCTGAGCTGCACACTGGCCCCTTTAGCCACATTGAAGCAGCTGGGACACAAGGCACCAAGTCCCTAGGCTGCATACAGCAGGAGGTCCTGGGCCCAGCCCACAAAAATATTTTTTCCTCTTTGACCCCTGGGCTTGTGATGGAAGAGGCTGCCCTGAAACTCTCTGACATGCCCTGGAAACATTTTCCCCATTGTTTTGGCAATTAACATTTGTTTAAGTTTAATTGGTTAATTAAACTTAACCAAATTACTGCAGCCAACTTGAATTTCTCCTCATAAAATGTTTTTTATCTATCGCATTATCAAGCTGCAAATCTTCTGAACTTTTATGCTGTTTCCCTTTTAAAACTGAATGATTTTTAACAGCACCCAAGTCACATCTTGATTGCTTTGCTGCTTAGAAGCTTCTTCTGCCAGATACCCTAATCATCTACATCAAGTTCAAAGCTCCACAAATCTCTAGAACAGGAGCAAAATGCTCCCAGTCTCTGCTAAAACATAGCAAGAATCACCTTCATTCCAGTTCCAACGAGATTCCTCATCTCCATCTGAGACCACCTCAGTTTGGATTTCCTTGTCCATATCATTATCAGCACTTAGGAGAAAGCCATTGAACAAGTCTCTAGGAAGTTCCAAACTTTCCCACATTTTTGCGTCTTCTTCTGAGCCCTCCAAACTGTTCCAAACTCTTCCTTTTACCCAGTTCCAAAGTCGCTTCCACATTTTCAGGTATCTTTACAGCAGCACCCTACTCCTGGTTCCAATTTATTGTATTAGTCTGTTTTCATGCTGCTGATAAAGACATACCCAAAAATGGGTACTTTGTAAAGAAAAAATAAGTTTAATGGACTCACAGTTTCATGTGGCTCAATCATGGCAGAAGGTGAAAGGCACATCTTACATGGTGGCAGGAAAGAGCGAATGAGAACTAAGTGAAAGGAGAAACCCCTTATATAACCATTAGATTTTGTGAAGCTTATTTACTATCATGAAAACAGAATGGGGAATACTGCCCACGTGATTCAGTGATTCCCCACCAGGTCCCTCCCACAACACATGGGAATTATGGAAGCTACAATTCAAAATGAGATATGGGTGGGGACACAGCCAAGCCATATTATTTACGGTTTAAGCTATTTGACTTGTGGAAATTATAAAAGGCATGAAATTATTTTCTGGATTGATATGACAGAAAATATAAATAGTATATGTGGAATAGCACAAGAGTCATAAGTTGGATTTATTAGAAGCAAGATCTCTGAGATGGTCCGGACCATAGGACTGTTACTTCTTGTCCCTCTGCCACCATCAATTCTGTATTTAATAAAATTTTAAGGAAGTTTAGAAACCATGACAAGACATAGAAAGCTAGATTTTAATGTAAAACTCAAATACACATAAGGAAAATAAAGATAGATGTATCTAACTAGATCACAGGTTTTATCCTTGTACATATATACAGAGGAAAAAGTGTGACAAAATAGACATTGAACTCTTTCTTGAAAAGCAAAATACTTATATTATTCAGAGAGGTATAAACATGTATGTATTAAAATTGCCTTCAGAAACAATAAAGAATAAGCTAAAATAGAATAATATTTTTGCAAATCATATATCTACTGGAGAATTTTCATCCAGAATACATAAATAAATCTTGCAACTCAAAAATAATAAGGAAACAATCCAATTCAAAAAATAGACAAAAGACTTAAATAAGCTTTTCATCAAGAAAGACATACAAATTGTTATTAAGCATTATAAAATGTTTATGACATCATTAGTCAATAAGGAAATTAAAATTAAAATCACAATAATATCTTATTATATGATAACCAGAAGGACCATGATATAAAAGATAGTCAATGCCAAGTATTATAAGGATTTCAAGAAACTTGAGCCCTCTTAAATTGCTGGTGCAAATAAAAATAGTACAACCTCTTTGCAAAAGTCCATCTATTTCTTAACAAGCTAAACATAAGCTTATCATATGACCAGCAATTTTTGTCCTAAAAATCTATCCAAGAGAATTAAAATGCTAGATACACTCTCCACTCAAAACTTAATATGCCAATGTTTATAGAAGCATTGTTCATAATAGCTAAAAAGTAGAAACCCAACTGGTGAACGGATAAAGAAATGTGATATGTCCACATAATGGAATACTCTAAATAAATCATAAGGAATACATTATATATCTGGAAGATGAATTGACTTCAAAGTCTTTATGAAGGAAGCAAGACGCAAAATACTATGTATTATATGTCTTCATTTACATAGAATGTTCAGAACAAATTTACATAAATAGAAATCATATCTATAGTTACCTGGGGATGGGGATGGATGTGAGGATTGGCTTTCAGCAGGTTCAATGGAAATATTTAAATTAGACCATGGTGGTTGTGCAACTCTATAAACTTATTTAAGTTGTAAATAACTAAAATTTATTCAATTGTAAATAACTGTGTGTGAATGTTATGTTTAAATCATACCTCAATAAAGCTGCTAAAATACCTGAAAATAAACGTTAAAGAAAATTGGGCAAGAAAGAGACTCAAAGTTATTTCTAAAACACTTTATGATATAATGCAATTACAATATGGCTCACTCTCTATGCAAATAAATTATAATATTATAACAAATATTGCAATCTGATAAAATTATTATCAGATAGAGAAATAAGTGTTGCAACACTTTGCTTTATATGGCAAGTACTGATCATTTCTGTGAATAGAAACACTATAAAGACTCAGCCATGCACTATTCACAATAGCAAAGACTTGGAATCAACCCAAATGTCCATCAGTGACAGACTGGATTAAGAAAATGTGGCACATATACACCATGGAAT
>NW_012101798.1:1207796-1216158 GCF_000951045.1 Mandrillus leucophaeus
TGACGAGTTGATGGGTGCAGCACAGCAACATGGCACAAGTATACATATGTAACAAACCTGCACGTTATGCACATGTACCCTCGAACTTAAAGTATAATAATAATAAAAAATTTTAAAAAAAGACTCAGCCATGAATTTTTCAGTCATTATATTTTGAATATGATATGCTTAAAAGAAGAAAAATGTTGTATTTGGCAATACATTTGCTGAAATAATTACGGAGTGATCACTTGCCAGAACTCTTAAAAATGTATAGAATGAATGATGCCTACTAGCACATTCTCTGTCAACATTTTTACAGAATTATAATATATAATGTTATTTTCAGGAACCAAGCTTCAGAAATAAGTTATTACTGGTTTAAGTTACAATCAGCTATAAGAAACACCATACTGTTAAAATAATTTAATGATTCATCATTTGCATCAACCTATTCATGATCACCTTTTATTGATCCAGGTTTTGTATTGTTTTTATAGAGCTGCCCTCACATGCTTCAGCAGCATTAGATGGTAAGCATGACTTGTAGAAAAATTATATGAAGTTTGTAATACCATTGTAATATTTATAATAGTGTGAAATATGAT
The DNA here is from genome assembly GCF_000951045.1 of Mandrillus leucophaeus. Taxonomy (NCBI): domain Eukaryota; kingdom Metazoa; phylum Chordata; class Mammalia; order Primates; family Cercopithecidae; genus Mandrillus; species Mandrillus leucophaeus. The sequence goes on from NW_012101798.1 coordinate 1,208,384, forward strand.
GAACACATAGCATTCATTTCATTTTCCTCCTGAGTACATAGAAAGAACCTGTTTCCTAAGTCCAGCTGCATCTAGTTCTGGCCAACAAATTGCGAGAAAAAAGTAAACTAGCTCTAGGTCTCATTTATAAATATATTCCATAAAGAATCCTGCCCTAGGCCTTTCCTTTCCAGTACAGTCTTGGAGGGGAATGTAAAAGATGGTGGTAATTCCGGATTGAAAGAAACTGTACTCCTTAGTGATTTCATAAAGACCCTCTACCATAACTTCCAGTCTCATTAACTATGTAATGATTAGTATTAAAATTTATTACGTTAAGCCATTGAGATTGACAAGGCAGATTTTCTATTACCTTGTCTGCAGAATTCTAACATATTATTAACTTCAACTCATAATAAAATATTATATTTGAAATGCCTGCATATGGCCGTATTTCTGGCTAATAAGTTTACAATTCTTCTTTAGAACTTTTAAAATGATATTAAAATGTTGTCAAATATTGAGTGTTGAGCACTAGCTGTGTGCTAGATGTTGCCCTACATACTTTATATGCATTCATTTGGATAATCCCATCAGCAATCCAGTGAGGTTGGTGCTATCCTTAACATCATTTTACAAATGAGGAACTTCCATCTAACATTAGACTATGTTTCTAGTCAATGGAATGGCTAAGACTCAAGCACAGGTAGTCTGATTTGGAAGCATGAGCTCTTAATTACTAGGAAAACCAGAAGGGCCATAAATGCATACATGAAACTAGCTTTAAACATTTCATTATTTTATAATTCAAGTATGTATATGATCATCTTACAGTCCTCTAAATAGATACAGCCATACATGTAATTTTTCTAGTATCAATAAAATTAGTAATAGCCCATGGTAGTAAAAATCACATAATTAACAGAAGAAAATACTTGAATATCATATGCACAGCTTTTAAGTGTTTTCGAGGTTAACATTCGCACAGTACCACTATAAATAATTACACATTTACAGATCAGTAAATGGAGGCAGGATGAGATATGGTCACTTGTTGGCACAATAAGTGCAGATCCAGGTGGTGTGACTCCTTAGTCACTATGGAATCCAGCTGGTGTGACTCCATAGTCTCTACAATATTCTCTCTACCCTGTGTAATTCAGTGCTTCTTGTCATCAAGTAGGAAACACAATTGTGACTAAAATGACAATTATGCAAACAAAACTTTTTGTAAGAGAATTCTGTTTTGTGCAGTAGATAAAAATCTATGCCTACATTTTACACATCTGTTGTTTATCTTTAAGTCAAAAAGGGAAACAACAGGCTTCCCAAAATGGCATTCACAGTTCCTTTATTAATCAAAATAGCTATCATAGGTAAAAATGTCATCTAAAATCCTTAACCAAAAAACAAAGTAACTTTAGTATTTAATTGCTATACACCTTTAAAGTAGTTTTAAATTACAAACTAAAGTTTCCTTTACTAGCTAACTTGCTGACTATGTAGGAAATTCCTGATGCATGTATCGGACAGCTTGCTACATGTTGCCATTTGAGGACTGACAGGACTTTTGAGTCCTCAAATACATTCTCACTGACTTAACTCAATGTCTAAATGCCAGATCTAATGCTTTAATGTTGACAGTTAAAATTCATGTATGCTTTCTGGAAATGATACCACTATAAGCAATTTTCAGCCACTTATCAATTAAATTATTAATACAGGTACTATATTATTTATAAAAGGAAATAGGATCTTTCCAATATAATGGATAGAACTGACTCTTCCTTTTTTCATGATGTATCTTTTATCTTTCACATATACCAAAATAGATGCCCGCAAAACAATAATAGTTGCTTTTGCAGAACTTACATAGAGTAAGTCACTTATAATGAAGCCAGAATATAGCCGAAGCATGTAAGAAAACCATGTAAAAATAGCTGAAGCACTTGTAAGAAAGGCAGACTCGGATTAAATACCACAGTAGACAGCTCTATGGCAGATGAAGAAACAGCAGGAAGAAACTGATTGGAGCCACATATTTCAGAGTAGGGAGTAATACCAAAGGTGAAGATTAAGCTAACTTAAGAAGAGAAATGGGCATAATAATAAACTGTATTTACATTCCAATTTTATTTAGAAATGATTTTCATGGGGTCATTCTAATGAATTTCAGAAATGTAAACATCACTTGCATCATCAATAATAATACAGAAATTTTAATATAACCTTTAGCAAGTATTCAAAGAACAGGCATATTCAATCAAGCAAAACGTTTTCACTTTCTCCATTAGAATTAACAAAGAAAAGCAACTTCACAGTTCATTTTGTCCGGGTAGTGAAACCTTGAACAGAAAATGGCAGAGTTGATTAAAAAAAAAAAAAAAGAAAAGAAAGAAAAGAAAATCATAGGTAAATCTCAGCATTGAGCATAGATTTAGAATTCTGATACAAAGTATTTGCACAAAAAATAAAGCACCTAGCACACTGGAAATTAGATGCAACTTATTTTAAAAATTTATTAATGAAATAAGCAGCATTTCAGACCAGTGAGGAGTACTGAAGAGTACAAAGATATGGTGCTGGGAAAATTGATTACTTATACATTTACAAAAGAAATTTGGTCCCTTCCTGACATCTTATATGAATTCAATTCCACATTGATTAAAGACTTAAACCACCTAATTGTGGTTGGAAGGTAATTTCTAAACAAGACATAAAATAAACCCAAAAGCCATAAAGTAGAAGATTTATTTGTTCAACTACATTAATATTGAAAATAATAAATATGAACATTGCAAAGATATATTTACAATTCCCAACTCTCCTAAGATGGGTATTTTTAAAGTAACTATTTTAAAGTAATAAAAATAACAGATTCAATAGGATAATGGACAAAAACATGATCTGTTATTTCATACAAGAAGCACAATATTATAAAAATATATGATAAAAATAATTTAACTAGAAATTGAGATAAACAAAATAACACAAGATAAACTTTCACCCCCTACTCTATTGTTAAAAATGAAAAAAAGATAATTCAAAGTGTTAGTGAGATATGATTTTCTTTCATACGTAGCCACGCTTTAAATCAGTAAGCATATGTAAGAATAATGATTTTTTCTTACGAAATATATTTGAAAATGCAAGCATCCAGTAATCTAGGAATTCCAGTCATAGAATATTAATATATAAAATCTCTCTTATCTGATGCAGCAGATATATATGATTGTTCCTAGCGACACTGTTAACAATAATAAATGTTAACACAACCCAAATCTTCATCAACAATACAATAGGTAAGTAAATTGTTCAAAAACTAAAGGTAATCTCACATAGTAGTGGAAATTAGGGAACTACATACATCTCAAAATATCAATGTGGAGTAACTAAGTGAATCACAAGAAGTCTCTTTACAATATGATTTCATTTACGTATGTATGAAAACCAATGAAAATTATTTTTTATTTTATATAAATTTATAGGGTAAAAGTGCAAGTTTCTTACATGCAAAGATCACATGTAGTGGTCGAGTCAGGTCTTTTAGGGTATCCATCTCCCAAATAATGTACATTGTGCCCATAAAGTAATTTTTTTATTATTCATGCCCTCTCACTTTCTTACCCTTTTGAAATCTCTGCTTTCTGTCATTCCATTCTCTGTGTGTATGTGTGGATAAAGGTAATGAAGAACATCAGCTAGGATTTGTGTTAAACTAATAGAAATTTTATATTAACTCAAATAATTTAGAATCTTACTTTTCAATTATAGCCCAGAGATTGTTAATCCAGGAATAGTAGAGAGATTTCACTAAAATTATTTTTTATGCTGGTTCATACTTAACATCGTCATTTATATGCAAGTTCAAAAAATGAATGTTGAAGATCAGCCATCGAAAACACATTCCAGATAGGAATAAGGAGAAGAAGAAGTTAAAAAAATAGAAAAGGGGTTCTCCTAAGAATCCTACCCAGTGGTTTTCTCTTAGATCTTTCATCTCAGAAACCACCATTGCCAGTCGGGCCTGGTGGCTCATGCCTGTAATCCCAGCACTTTGGGAGGGCAAGGCTGGTGGATCACCTGAGGTCGGAAGCTGGAGATCAGCCTGGCTAACATGGTGAAACACTGTCTCTACTAAAAATACAAAATTAACTGGGCATAGTGGCACGTGCCTGTAATTCCAGCTACTCGGGAGGCTGAGGCAGGAGAATCACTTGAACCTGGGAGGCAGAGGTTGCAGTGAGCCTGAATCGCACCACTACACTCTAGCCTGGGTTACAGAGTGAGACTCTATCTCCAAGAAAACAAACAAACAAACAAACAAAAACACAAAGAAACCAACCACCACTGTCTTCAGATGAAGCTAGATGAGTAATTTAGCTGATTTGAGTATCTAGCTCAAATAAAATCAGGGCTCTGTACTAGGGGTAAAGAGTGGAGGGAAGTGTATGAGGTAAACAGCCGCCTTCTGCTCATATAGCAAAATGACAAGGGCATGCAAGAGGAAAGCTAATAAAAAAAAGATAAGTTCATGTCCTTTGTAGGGACATGGATGCAGTTGGAAACCATCATTCTCAGCAAACTATCACAAGAACAGAAAACCAAACATCGCATGTTCTAACTCATAGGTGGGAATTGAACAATGAGAACACTTGGACACAGGAAGGGGAACATCACACACTGGGGCCTGTTGTGGGGTTGGGAAGAAGCGGGAGGGATAGCATTAGGAGATATACCTAATGTAAATGACAAGTTAATGGGTGCGGCACACCAACATGGCACATGTATTCATATGCAACAAACCTGCACATTGTGCACATGTACCCTAGAACTTAAAGTATAATTAAAAAAAAAAAATAGAGGATCTTTGGAGACTGGGAAAAGGGACACTTGGTATTTGGAATGCATATGGCTTTACAAATCCATCGGTATTATTGCATATCTTAAGCTTGGTGGTAGGTACATGGATGCTCATTTTTAGCATGAGTTTTAGCACAAGTTTACCCATGTGCCCCTGGACCTAAAATGAAAGTTTAGCTGAAAAGAACTAAAAACAAAATGAAACACATGAAAAATTTTTCCCAATTAATGTTTCAATTTCAATGTGAGAAATGCAAAACTTTTTTTTTTCCAATGGCTACCAAAAATAGTGCTATACTTCCACTAAGACTTTGACTATGTTCTAGCAACAGAGCCCAAGTATGTAGACCTGGCTATGGCAGAGTTATATGGAACAGTTACACTGTCAGGTTCTTAATGTACACTTTGTGTTCCTTATGCAAAAATAATAATAACCTATTTGTCTTTTATTAGCCATAGATAATCTCTTTCTATTTTTAGAAGATAGCAAAGCAGCTTGCTCATCTCAAATTAGCAGAAAATTGTTTTACATATTTTCTTCAAAGAAACAAGAATGAAAACAAACTTAGTTTTAAATTATCTCCCGTAAGCTGTCTTCATTTATTCAAAGGGTAGAGAAGGAAATGGCAGTGAGAAAACTAGCATGTATGAAGCACTTATTATGTGCCAGCCACTGTGTTAGGTACTTAGCATTCAAAGTGGTTCCTTTCAGGGTCACCACATCTCATACAACAGTGCTCCAGACAAATTATACAATATCACATAGTGTGGATTAAAAGAGTGAGCTTCATAAACCTTATTTTTGTGTGCTAAGAACTCTTAAAATCTACTCTCAGTATTTTTCAAGAATATAATATATTGTTATTAACTATTGTCCCTGTTATACAATAGATCTCTTGAACTTATTCCTCTTAAAAGAAACAATAGGCTTCACAGGATCAAGAGAAGAAGGCTTTCAAATTCCCAGTCTGGGTTTTGTCACCAGGTAGAGGCAGGCTGGAGCTCAGACCCCCTAATTGATATGTGGTGTCTTTATTCATTCCCTAGAGGTATGCTGTCTCTCCCTATTGTTCCATCTTCCTGTAGGATAAGCATGATAAAGCATACTACCTGAGAGGGGATAAGTAGGCTTCTGGGATCCAGATAATCTGGATTCAGTGCTGTAGGCTTAGAGGAGTTGTGTGAGAAAATCAACTGCCTAGTACTAGTGGATCAAGGTCACTGTATTATTATATTTAAAACCTTGCATTATACTTGAGGAATCTGAGTTCAGAGATGTTAACATGTCCGAGGTCACACATGTAGCACAGTCACAGTCATACTTAAGATTCCAAAGCCCATAGTGTTATACCAGGCTATACTATTTTTCAATCTGAATATGATTGAGGCAACTACAGTGCTCCATCAAATTCTGTTTACTCTAAATTGTTTTCATTTTTTTCCAGAATTCGAGTATTTTTTAACAGTGCTTTATTCACACATACACATGCCCACATCTCTCTCTCTATAGATGTATGACTCTAATACATATTTTAAATATTATCTATAACCTGTTGTGATAGATAATATTGTGTTATAATATCTGTTTTAACACTCATTATTACTTAGGCAAAGTTTTTTCTAATGACAGTTATACTATAAAGTATATAAAATGAATGAATAAAACAAGTAATTTCAAACAAGCCAGAAATAATGCAGAAAGTTAGCATTATATCATTTTTACAATCTGAATATTATAGATAAGTTAAATAAAACTATATTATATTGCTTCCATTTCTGTATTTCAATTTGTTGTCCTACATAATAAAATGATAATATGAATAAAAAACTCCAAAGATTAGCTATTCCACAATCAAGAGGAGAAAATTCAGGAAATTACAATCGAGAGTTTATTGTTGAAAGAAACATCAGTAAACTTGATTCTGAAGTATGCTGATTTGATACATTAAGCGATACTTAGAGAATGAGCTACTCTGAAACTATCTGACCAAGTTGGGTAATAATCTGTTAACAGGTCAACATAAAAGATGAAAGTACCTTTCAAAACAGTTAGCTTTTCTTTATCTTATCATAATATATTTAACTGGTAAACTTCATCAGTCACCTTGCAAATACATGACTTTCAATGGAAAGAAACTTTAATGATATAATGCATATAAAGCATAACAAAATTTTTGAAACTAATTAATACAAATTTCAATAATCTGTCCTACATATTATTGTAGTTATGTTCATTAGTCCAAAGAGTATGTTTAAGCACAGAAATGAATTTAAATAAGAAAAAATATATTTATCTTACTACCAGGCAATATCACAGAAATGTAAAATTAAATATTAGGTTGAGACCACCTGATTATTGTTACATATACTTAGGAAAAATTTAGATTCCAGACAAAAGAAATTATTTATCATCTCATCTCACCTATTAAAATATCTTGATATTCAATGATGGATGACAGAGAAAATTAAAATCTGATAGCCTTAAAACATCATACGATTACTAATTTTGCATTCCTTACTAAGATTTCTGTTGCAATATTTTAATACATAAACACTGATTTATCAGTATTTCACTGCAAGTTTGCACTTCAGTGGAACTGCTCACCCAGTGTAAATCTATTTCACTTTATACAGTAGATATGTAAAGTTGAAACAAAATCATATATTTGCAATAATGATTTTGTGTATCATTGTGTTAACTACCAAGGGACTTTCATTCCTTTAAAGGATGTGAGGCTTCAGGAAGTCAATGAAAGATGGTCTTTAGAAGGGCCAAATTTAAGCAAGAAAATATTGTCTTCTGTCTTTTGGCCATACGACAAAATTTCCTATGAAATAGATTAAATTATAGTTAAAAGAACTGTAGCCTAATTCTTCTCATAAAAATTGTTGACTTACAAAAGATATAACATACATTATACTACCAAAAGGTT
>NW_012101798.1:1217473-1239220 GCF_000951045.1 Mandrillus leucophaeus
TACAATAGATCTCTTGAACTTATTCCTCTTAAAAGAAACAATAGGCTTCACAGGATCAAGAGAAGAAGGCTTTCAAATTCCCAGTCTGGGTTTTGTCACCAGGTAGAGGCAGGCTGGAGCTCAGACCCCCTAATTGATATGTGGTGTCTTTATTCATTCCCTAGAGGTATGCTGTCTCTCCCTATTGTTCCATCTTCCTGTAGGATAAGCATGATAAAGCATACTACCTGAGAGGGGATAAGTAGGCTTCTGGGATCCAGATAATCTGGATTCAGTGCTGTAGGCTTAGAGGAGTTGTGTGAGAAAATCAACTGCCTAGTACTAGTGGATCAAGGTCACTGTATTATTATATTTAAAACCTTGCATTATACTTGAGGAATCTGAGTTCAGAGATGTTAACATGTCCGAGGTCACACATGTAGCACAGTCACAGTCATACTTAAGATTCCAAAGCCCATAGTGTTATACCAGGCTATACTATTTTTCAATCTGAATATGATTGAGGCAACTACAGTGCTCCATCAAATTCTGTTTACTCTAAATTGTTTTCATTTTTTTCCAGAATTCGAGTATTTTTTAACAGTGCTTTATTCACACATACACATGCCCACATCTCTCTCTCTATAGATGTATGACTCTAATACATATTTTAAATATTATCTATAACCTGTTGTGATAGATAATATTGTGTTATAATATCTGTTTTAACACTCATTATTACTTAGGCAAAGTTTTTTCTAATGACAGTTATACTATAAAGTATATAAAATGAATGAATAAAACAAGTAATTTCAAACAAGCCAGAAATAATGCAGAAAGTTAGCATTATATCATTTTTACAATCTGAATATTATAGATAAGTTAAATAAAACTATATTATATTGCTTCCATTTCTGTATTTCAATTTGTTGTCCTACATAATAAAATGATAATATGAATAAAAAACTCCAAAGATTAGCTATTCCACAATCAAGAGGAGAAAATTCAGGAAATTACAATCGAGAGTTTATTGTTGAAAGAAACATCAGTAAACTTGATTCTGAAGTATGCTGATTTGATACATTAAGCGATACTTAGAGAATGAGCTACTCTGAAACTATCTGACCAAGTTGGGTAATAATCTGTTAACAGGTCAACATAAAAGATGAAAGTACCTTTCAAAACAGTTAGCTTTTCTTTATCTTATCATAATATATTTAACTGGTAAACTTCATCAGTCACCTTGCAAATACATGACTTTCAATGGAAAGAAACTTTAATGATATAATGCATATAAAGCATAACAAAATTTTTGAAACTAATTAATACAAATTTCAATAATCTGTCCTACATATTATTGTAGTTATGTTCATTAGTCCAAAGAGTATGTTTAAGCACAGAAATGAATTTAAATAAGAAAAAATATATTTATCTTACTACCAGGCAATATCACAGAAATGTAAAATTAAATATTAGGTTGAGACCACCTGATTATTGTTACATATACTTAGGAAAAATTTAGATTCCAGACAAAAGAAATTATTTATCATCTCATCTCACCTATTAAAATATCTTGATATTCAATGATGGATGACAGAGAAAATTAAAATCTGATAGCCTTAAAACATCATACGATTACTAATTTTGCATTCCTTACTAAGATTTCTGTTGCAATATTTTAATACATAAACACTGATTTATCAGTATTTCACTGCAAGTTTGCACTTCAGTGGAACTGCTCACCCAGTGTAAATCTATTTCACTTTATACAGTAGATATGTAAAGTTGAAACAAAATCATATATTTGCAATAATGATTTTGTGTATCATTGTGTTAACTACCAAGGGACTTTCATTCCTTTAAAGGATGTGAGGCTTCAGGAAGTCAATGAAAGATGGTCTTTAGAAGGGCCAAATTTAAGCAAGAAAATATTGTCTTCTGTCTTTTGGCCATATGACAAAATTTCCTATGAAATAGATTAAATTATAGTTAAAAGAACTGTAGCCTAATTCTTCTCATAAAAATTGTTGACTTACAAAAGATATAACATACATTATACTACCAAAAGGTTCTGTAGGCTACCGGAAAATTTTGAACAACACCGTTATTTATCCTTATTTCCAAAGATAATATACATTTAGTTCTTTGAGTTTCAAAACTGTCCTTTTCTCTTAGAAGAGGCCTTTTGTTTCTATGTCCTAGATTTTATCTATCAAGGTCCCAAAACTTACAAGGGTCCTAGTGATCCTTTGGGAGAAGACATTTATTTATCATAGTCTGTGTGGAATATGTATACACACACACACACAGACACACAAACACACACACATATATTACATATTACATATATGTGTGTATACATATATATGCATATATGATATATGTCATATTATATGACATATATATATCATATATGTCATATTATATGAAATATATATGACATAATATATGACAATTATCCTTGAAACTACTCAATGTATTAACTCATCAAAAGTTGCACTGGGATACTTCACCTGATATGTTGTATGTTTTTACTCTACCAGGAGAGTAAAAATAGAGAGGCATTTTTTTCCTCTCTTAATTTAAGAATTCTGTACCATTAACTTCAAGTTACCTCTAAGTGCTTCTTTAAAAGCCAAATATATTTCTCATTTTTTTTCTCTTGAATTCATCAACTCTTTTTCTCTATCTTCAAACCTGGAATAATCATTTCCCCATCATTAACCATGAATGAAGACCTTGCTTCTTGTACCACTGCAAACATTAGATGCAATCAAAGGGAACCTGCATAAATCCCACCCACCCCCCACCATATATATCCTGTCACTTGCTTCTGGCTTTTGTTCCCATATATTCTGCTTTTATTTGTCCTGTTATTAAGGATCTAACATCTGTTTAGATCTTAAGCAAACTTTTTCTCTCACTCACTAGATTCCATCTCTTCTTTCCCACTCAAAGGTTTAGCCTTAGTAATTTTTTTCCATCTACATTATGAATTATTACATCTTTATCGGATAGTACCCTCAAGCTTACTAACATATTATAGTTTTTTATCATCTTAACAATTTATATCTCTTCCTAGAACCTCTCTCCAAAGTTCAAAATGCATGTATTTAATTGCTTACTCTTCTACATGAGTGTGCATTTTAAACTTGACATGTTCAAAACCTAAATCCTCTTGCCTTTTTTTTTTTTTTTTTTTTGAGACGGAGTCTCGCTCTGTCACCCAGGCTGGAGTGCAGTGGCAGGATCTCGGCTCACTGCAAGCTCCGCTTCCCGGGTTCACGCCATTCTCCTGCCTCAGCCTCCCGAGTAGCTGGGACTACAGGCGCCCGCCACCACGCCCTGCTAATTTTTTGTATCTTTAGTAGAGACGGGATTTCACCGTGTTAGCCAGGATGGTCTTGATCTCCTGACCTTGTGATCTGCTCTCCTCGGCCTCCCAAAGTGCTGGGATTAGAGGCGTGAGCCACCGCGCCTAGCCCCTATTGCCTTTTTAGAAAAGTAAATTCTTGCAGCCTTCTCCATCTTTTTCCTTCTAGATGTTCAGAAAATGTAATTGGGCATTTTAAAATGTTCATAATGTAATCATTTTTACTACTTTCTCTGATAACATGTACAGTGGCACCACCATCTTTTCTTAGCTGATTTATTGTATTTGACTTCTAACAGGTTTCTCTGCTTCTAGTTTTGTTCCCTAAAATCTATTATCAAAGAAATAGTCAGAGGAATCATTTACTACAATGTCAAGGATGCCATTCCTCTTCTCTCAAAGCCTCCCCATTGCTTTCTCTCCAGCTTATAATACAAGACTAAGGTTTGTTGTGACTTAGTCTGGCTCCTCCATTCCTCCCTGACTGTGTCTGCCACCCTACTCTTTTTGCTCATTCTGCTCCAGATGCTCTGACAGTCTTACAGTTTCTAGAAAAACCAAGCGTGCTCCCGTTTTATGACTTTTACAGTTATTATTCTCTCTACTTCAACCATTTTCCCTCATGTAATATACATTCCGCTCTATTATTTCTTTCAAGTCTCTATTCAAATGTCACTTTATTTGGGTCTCCCCTGACCACCATACAGAACATGTACTCTTTCCGAACTGTTCATCCTGTTTATATTATCCATATTTATCCAAACAATTTGTTCATTTCCTATTGTCCCTTACAATATGTAGCTCCATTAATGCAGGTGGTTTCCCTATGTTGGCTCCTGATGTTTTTCAAGGGGCTAGACCGGTGCTTGGCATGTAATAAGATTCTCATGCATTGCTGAATGGATTGATAAAATACTGTTGGGCTATTTCAAATTTTCTGTTTCTTACTTACATAATTCCAAGGATTTAAATAGTCATAACTTTCTGGGCTTATAGACTTATTTCTAGGTTGAATCAAGAAAACCATTAAGCCCAGTGAAACTAGCGAATGTGCTTATGAGCTCTTTCAGACACAAAGTATACTTTGCTTTTAGTACTCATCTTGTTCTAATCGGTGACATTTATAGACTGTAGGAACTAACAGCAGAAATTTTATACTACATTAAGAAAGAAGAAAAATGAGAGCAGTGAAAGTAGGCTCATTACAGGATAAATGGTGATGGAGAAGAGAGGTAACCTCCCAGTAATGGAAAAAGCAAATAAATTCCCATCAGTCTGAGTTTCACAGGATAGAGAATGGAAAACTTGATAGTTATTAAGCCTCAACATCAAACAAGATGACTATATAACTAATGAATATATGACTATATATTCATTAAAATATGTATTTTATATATTTACATTTTAATGAGATATATAGTCATTAAATGAATAAATGAATTCACTAAATAAATGATATATAATATGATATATATATGTATGTAAAACTTGAGAAACAAGTATGCTCTTGTTTCTCAAGTTACAATCAACCAGAGAGAATATGTTTCATCTCCCACAGAGATTAAATTCTGGTGAGGAATTGCATTAGTCGAAGTATTAAGGTTAAGATAGTGACATTGTTTATTACTATCAGGTAGAATTTATAGAAAATAGAGTAATTATTCAATTGTTGGTGGGGAGTGTGAAATGTGTGAAAATTTGAAATAAAATGATAAATTTTTATGTCCAAAAAATTTATTATGAAAAAATCAAATAATTCAAAGTTACATTACCCTGACAATTGTCTCAGTTTTTTCACCCTGCAGATATAATCAAGGAAGCAACAGTAATTGCATTTTTTACTAGAGTCTTCTCATGCTTTTTAAGTTCTGTGAAGAAATGCAATCTCAGTAACGCCTATAATCAAAGCGTGGACCATTTATTGTTGCATTATTGGTCTGTTCAAGTGCTATAACAAAATATAAACCAGGTGACTTAAAAACAATGCAGGTTTATTTCTCACAGTCCTGGAGACTAGAAAGTCCAAGATCATGATGCCTGAAGATTCAGTGTCTGGTGAGGGCTCATTTCCTGGTATGTAGTAGGTTGTCTTTTTGAATGTGTCTTCACATGGTGAAAAGGAAAAACTCTGGTCTCCTCAGTCCCTTATTAGGGCACTAATCCCATTCACAAGTGCTCCATTCTTATGACCTAATAAACTCTCAAAAGCCCTACCTCACCGTACCATCGCACTGGGGATAAGGGTTCAATGTATGAATTTTTGTGGGACATAAATGTTCAGATCATAGCAGCTGTGAAACAAATTAATCACAAACTTAATACCATAAAGCAACAATAGGCTTTCATTATTTTACAGTTTCTTTTTATTTTTCTTTTTTTTTTTTGAAACAGAGTCTCACCCTGTTGCCCAGGTTGATGTGCAGTGGCACAATCTTGGCTCACTGCAAGCTCTGCCTCCAGGGTTCACGCCATTCTCCTGCCTCAGCCTCCTGAGTAGCTGGGACTACAGGCACCTGCCACCATGCCCAGCTAATTTTTTTGTATTTGTAGTACAGAGGGGCTTTCACCGTGTTACCCAAGATCATCTCAATCTCCCGACCTCGTGATCCACCTGTCTTAGCCTCCCAAAGTGCTGGGATTACAGGCATCAGCCACCACGCCTGGCCTATTTTACAGTTTCTATAGGTATAAATTCAGAAACAGTTTGACTGGGCAGTTCTGTCCCAAGATCTCTCATGAAATTAAAGTGGAGATGGTTACTAAGGTTTCAGTCATCTGAAGGCTTGACTGGGGCTGGAAGATCTGCTTCCCAGGAGTTCTTACTGAAAGGGCAGAGTTCCTTTCCTCATAGACTTCTCCAGAGGGCTGCCTGACTGTCCTCATGATTTGGCTACTGTCTTCCTTCAGGATGAATGATTCAGGGGAGAGCAAGGAAGGACTGCCAAGTCTTTTATAACCAAGCCTCAAAGTCACACATCATTACTTCTGCAATATATTATTGACTACACAGGTGGACCCTATTTAATGTGGGAGAGGAATACATAAAGGGTGAATATCATGAGGTGAAAATCATTGGAGACCACCTTGGAAGCTGTCTAACGCATCAAGAATTATTTTATTTATGATTTATTTGAAGTCTTTTTTTATTTATAATCTGTTTTACTTGGAATGATTGGTTATCAGACTCAGCATGTTTCAAATCTGTGTAACAGTTGCTATCTTGTTTGTCATTAGGTAAGTTCACATGAAACCCTCAGGCAAGGCCTTCAGAACTAACACCTGTTGTAATTCCCTTATTTCTTACGTGATTTAAATTGTGAAAAGCCCATATTTCTTTTGAAAAATCATTGCTTGTCATTTGTCTCTGATGTTAGCATGTTTTCAGGCAATGTTTTTGAATTTAAATATATTTGTTGTTTAGAGATGACTTTTCTTTGCCCTTTTCTTTTACATACAAAGGTACTAGTATCCAGAGAGGTCAAGTGGCTAAGGATGCAAAATTTGAAATAAAATTTAGGTTTTCTGACTGTTAATCTTTAGTATTTCCTCTACAACTTGCTGGTAGGTGGACAGTTTTTAATAATTGCATGGCTCTATAAGAACACATTCATAAATTTAGGGAAAGATTTGTAGGCTTCTTATAATGGAACACTTCACAATGCCAGCGGCTATAAACTTTTCCCTGTATGATTTCCTTCTTTTCATTATGCTGAAGTTTCAGCTCAGCATTTCGAACACCTAAGGCAATGAAATGGAACTTACCCCAAAGAAAAAACAAAAACAGTGAAAATGTCTGGGAAAATAGCAATCTTACAAATGTGTTGATATCAAAGTCCTGAAAACAAAATAAAATTTTAGAAAAATTCAACGGTATAATTCCTGTGTCATTTGATATTCTTTACTGAATAAATAACAAGTAAAGACTACAGAATCATTCAACTTAAAAATATACACATATAGGTTTCCTTCAACCTTTAATGTCAACTTCACACATATAGGTTTAGAAATATATTTCATTCCCTTTCAAATAAAGAATGGTTTTTCTCTTCTCCAACCAGATTATTTGTATTATTAATACAAGCAGAATGCCTAAGGGTTGAATCACTTCAGGAGTTGTGAATCAAGTGTAAAATGAATGTTCATTTATGGATGGAAGAAATAATGCCAAGAGAATAGCAGATCACCAACTACTGAACTTAGTGTATTGACATATGACACAACATTTTGTGATTCTTTAGCAGTTCATCTGTTCTTGACTTTTTGTCCTTTATAATAATATTACAAAACAAGAAAATACCAAAAGCTAAAACAAAATAAAATTGTGTAATAGGATGTCTTAAGCTTTGTTTTTTAATTTATCGCTTCATCAGAATAGCTAATATGTGGTAGCATATCTGTAAAATGACCATGATGGATGCAAGAAGAACTACTTCATACTGATTCATATTTCAAAAGCAAGTGCTTTGTAAAAACAAAGAGCAATTGTATTTATAGTCAGAATTTAGCTTTTTTTATTGCTTTTTTGAGACAGTATGTCTTGCTGTGTTATCTAGGCTGGAGTGCAATGCCACGATCACGGCTCAATGCAGTCTCTACCTTTTGGGCTCAAGCCATCTTTCAGCCTCAGCCTCCCACGTAGCTGGGACCTTAGGTGCACACCAACACACTTGGTTATTTTATTTTTATATTTTGTAGAGAAGAGGTCTCCCTACGTTGCCTAAGCTGGTCTTGAACTTCTAAGTTCAAGTAATCCTCTGGTCTCAGCCTCCCAATATGCTGGGATTATATATGTAAGCCAACATGCCCAGTCAGAATTTAGCCTGTAACATTTAGTATTTCACACCAAATATAACATCTCATAACGCAGCACCATTTAAAAATGAACTTTCATTTTAGAACACTTTTATGCTTACAAGAAAATGGAACAAATGGCCTAAAGAGTTTCCATACACTTCACACTATATTTTCACTCTTATTAACATCTTGCACAAATATGTTACAATTCATAAACCAGTGCAAATATATTATTATTAACAAAAGTACATACATTTTTTTTCAAAAATTTGTACTTTAATAACTTCTTCCAGTTCCAGGATTCCATGTTACATTTAATAAGGCATTCAAATAGGAAAATAAGTCAAACTATCTCTCTTCACTGATGATAAGATTCTATAACTTGATTTCCTAAAGTCTCTACCAGAAGGCTTCTAGAACTGATAAATTTATTTAGTAAAGTTTCAGGATATAGAATCAGTGTACAAAAATCAGTAGCATTTCTATATGCCAACATCCAGGCTGAGAGCAAAATTAAGAACACAATCCCAGTTATAATAGCCACACACGAAATGAAATATTTAGAACATTTAGGCACATAGCTAACCAAAGACATGAAAGATCTCTACAAGAAAAACTAGAAACAAAATCAGAGATATTGCAAATAAATGGAAAAACATTTCATGCTCATGGATTGGAAGAATCAATATTGTAAAAATGGCCAAACTGCCCAAAACAATTCACAAATTTGACATTATTCCTATCAAATTACTGACGCCCTTTTTCACAGAATCATGTCTTCATGTGCTACTTTTAGCTTTGACAGTTACTTTGATTTTTCTTGTTTATGATGACCTTGGGAGTTTTGATAAATACAGGTTAGGTATTTTGTAGAGGGTATTTCTCTTAAAATTTGTTTGGTGTTTTTCTTATAGTTAGTCTTGTTTGTGTTCTTGAAAGGAAGACCAAAGATGTAAAGAATAACGTGTTTTTTTTTTTTTTTGTAAGTCACCCGTATAATTGGCTAATTAATGTTATTATAATTCTCTAGTCTATCTATTATGTGTTCAACTCCATAATGTTTCTATGCACCTTTGGATTTAAATTCAGGTAGTATTATTGCTCAAGTGTGTGAGATTCGCTTGATCTTCTTGAAGTATAGATAAATGCCTGCAGACTAGTTTGATACAATCTTTAGGCTTTTGTGATATATTTATCAAACTATGTGATTTAACTATCCAAGTTCCTTTATAAATTTTAGGACCTGAAAATTATATTCAACTTGATGACTGTAATATAAACATTATCATCTCCATCAGTACTGTACATGTATAAAGACTTCATGTTATATTTTAATCAGAATAAATTTCCTAAGCTAGATTCTCATTGAATTAGTTTAACAAATGCTTATTAACACTATTCATTTGAATTTTATAATTCTATCTATATTTTTCTCTCATAACTAGTAAAATTCAATTTTGATTCAGTAAGTTCTGAATATATTGTCTATATTGTCTGTACTGTAAAACTATTTCCTGAGAGTGGAATTTCATAGGGCTTTTCTATCAAATATATTATGTGCATATAAGCCAGCTCCTCTGCATATGTTAACTAGATATGTGAAACATAAGAGCCTTTTCAATATGTAATAAAATTTAGTTGAAATATACTTAGCATCATATTCCATTTGCCACAAGAATTAGTAATATGTAAGGTAGGAAATCAAGTTTAAAAAATTCAGTTGAAGTTGTTATTTTTAAAGTTTTTTTGTGTGTTTGTTTTTGTTTTTTTGCTTTGTTTTGTGGTTTTTCTTTTTTTCCTTTTTTTTTTTTTTTTTTTTTTTTTTGAGACAGAGTCTTGCTCTGTCGCCCAGGCTGGAGTGCAGTGGCGTGATCTCGGCTCACTGCAACCTCCAACTCCCGAGTTCAAACGTTTTTCCTGCCTCAGCCTCCTGCGTAGTTGGGGCTACAGGCGCAAATAAACTGTAACACACTCTATCAAGGCCCTGTATATATATTTTATGTGACAGTGATCACAATAGCTGGATTATCACTTTTGAGACATCCAAAGCATATAGTCTTTCTATGAGAAATAGAGGTTTTAAGAGTGAGTGCATAAACTGCCTACTGTACACATTAATGCTACACTGAAACACTTGACCATGGTTCAAATGTAGCTAAGAACAGTACTTCTCAAAGTCACCTGAAAATGTTGCTAAAACTCAGATTTCTTAATTTTCTAGGGCCCACACCTGGAAATTCCGATTCAGTTGTTTGGCAGGGGCCTGAAAATTTGCATTTCTATCAAGGCCCAAATAATATTGATGCTTCTGTTCTCCCCTTCATGCTTTAAAAAGCAAACAGATAGTAATAAACTCTTACAAGAGTAGATCTCTTCTTTTAGGGATAATATTCTGGGAATGAAGTTAGATAAGTAAATTAAAGGACAAATTCCAAGAGAAAAAATGGAGAGAGCTCCAGTGAAATTTAACTAATCTGTCATATAAAAATTATTTGTATTTTCTCATATATCATGTATTCTAAAGCAATATGTCCCAAAAGGCATAATAGTTTTGTATCATGGTGTTTCTATAAGGATTTTGCAAACAGTTTTCAAGAATAATTCACTTTATCAAGCTCAATCTATGTTATTTATATTTTATTTCCTGATAATAATAAAGAATTTTTTAAGTAGATAAAAATTTAAATACAAATAATATAGAAAATAACACTACTAATTTAGCTTTTTTGAAGTTCCATTTTCCCACTTTTTTGTTGTTGAAGTAGTATAAATTCATTTTTTAACCTTTGTTTAAAGGAAGATTTTAATTTTTTTTGAGTGAGTTTGATGACTTCTTTTCATATTGTGATATCTAAATTTGTTTTTACATAATTTATACAATCAAAATATATTATTCCTAGAGAATTAAATAACAGACAGGTGTTTATATGGCATTTCAAAAGTAAAACATTGTAAGCAATTATTAAGCTATTGTTTTGGTTTAAGATGTTATATAGAATAATAGAAAAATAAATATTATTCAGCAATACATGCATATCATGTTTATATTTTATGCTTTATGAAACTAACTTCTGAATATTTAAATCACAATAATCAAATAACGCTCACTGTTTGAGATAATACTACCATTATTATTCTAACCTACATTTCCAGTAATAGATATCCAATTTAAAATAATCACTAGTTCAGAAATAATCTAATTAATTCTAAACCTATATACCTATAAGAAGTCCTAGTTATCTCTACAATAAATTCATAGCTTCTTACACTAAATACATATGGCTTTCACAAAGATAAATATATTTGTAAACCTATTCACTGTAAATTTTTCTTTATATCTTCTTTATAATTTTGCCTCAAAGTATCTTTCATCAAAAAAGAGAGAGTTCACTGGAAAAAATTGAATTGCTTTGAAATGTGGTTCCGATGCTTTCACACTATAATATATTTTTAAAGCATGTCTTTGAGAATTTAGTAATTTTCAGATAGTTTCATCACATATTCATTTCAACTAAGGCATAATTACAAGGAGAATCAGGCTATAGTGGGACAATAAACAAGATGAATGTCAAAATGCAATTTCCTGAGTTTATGTCAATTCTCACTAGAGCTATACAACACTTTGGATATAAAATTCTATGCAAAAAAATTTAATGTTTCCAATAAAATCTGTATTCTAGAATAAATAATATTTTATGTTGATATTACTATAAATCAGCCTTAGCATGAGATATGAACAATGTTTTTATGAGTTATATGTATTTGAAAAGGTTGACCTTTATCCAAACCATTTTTCTTCAACACCAATGAATATTTATTAAAACATAATTATACTTTTTTTAAATTAAGTCCAATTAATTTAGAATAATAGGTGATAAAATGACCAATATTTACAAGAAGTTCGAACCCAATATATATTGTATTTTTAACACTATTCTAAAATAGAATTAAACGTTTTGATACTCTTTACACCCTGACCATTCTGAGGAAATATAAAACCTTTGATTCCATTTTCACAATTTAAGTAATTTCCTGCACCCTTTTAAAATCTCATTTTGCCTGAATATCAAATGAAACTAAAAATTATGAAAAAAGGACACAATGATTCTTTCATAATATAGAAGAAATAAAAAACAGACTTGAAAATGGCATAGTTCCAAATATATGCATCAAAACCTGAACATTTACAGACCTCTTTCTTCTTGTTATTTTATTCTATTGCAGAGGAATGAGGGGGGAAATATGGAAGAAGTAGAGAGTGTGAGAACAAGGGATTTCTTCTCGTGATGCGAGAACAGGGATTTAGGGAGCCAGCTGGCAGTGGAGAAAGAGGTAGCATTACCAGTTTTGCTGAAACTGTACTGCAGTGATTATGCACCATACATCCCATGAATTCCACTTCTATAGCAACAGGGATGATGGGTCCTCTGAGTCATGTTATGGTTTGCTACCTTTGCAATTCTGATGAACTTCAGGCTCTTCTGAATCTGTCCTTCAGGGGTTGTTTGAACTGATTTATTCTGCATAACGATGTTGAAAGATTGGGGTCCAAAGAGAGAAATTCCATTTTTCTTATCATTGGATTTAGGCTTTTCCCACTGGAGCTAATCCTGCCTGCATGTGGAATTTGAATAAGTTAATAAAAATTACGTCTGTCATTTTAAAATAAAATTTCTTCCTAGCTTCTAATTTCTCAATACATAGTCTCAGTTACTGAGATCTTGTTGCATTTGCATCTTCTGACTTTAGAACACCAGAAAAAACTACTGTATATTTTATTTTAGTAAAGGTAAAATAGTAGGACTATTTGAGCTTGAGTAGCAGTTAGCTAATTTTTTCATGGATTTTTGGGTTGAAGGGTTTACATTTTATATCAGTGATAGTAGCCACTCTGAAATAATGTGCACAACCTGAAATCACTACAAATTCAGGAATTACAACCAACTAGGGCTTCAATCTGATCGCTTAATATTCAAGTTTATTAATATTAGTAATAAATTTTACTAGTTATTCAAAATAACGCATGAATCCAGGTCCTAGCAAGAACCATAATTGAACACCGTTATTTCAAGTGAGGAGACTCTAATACAGATACTACTCAGGTGCAAGGTCAACATTAAATAAAAACAAGAGACGGTAATGCACCCAGACACCAGCAACAGCAGGATGCAATTACTCCTATGGTAGAGGGTCAAGGGAAGAAAGTGTGTTACCAATACCAAGTGTCAGCTATAATCAGTGGTAGGGTCTGTCTGAAGCTGAGGTCCTGAGAGAATCAACTAGGATATGAGGCACCAACACAATGACTAGGAAAGAAATAATCCTTTTGGTCTTTCCCAAAAAGACTCTGGTCTCTTTTCGGATCAGATTAAAAATGATGCCTCATCCAAACAAAGGTCAATAAAAAAGAGAGTTGAGAAGATATCTCAGTAAGGCTCAGAATTGGAGAAACACAGCAGAAAAGAGGAAAACAGGTATGAGAAGAACTAACAAAAGAAATTTAAAAGTGCATAGATAAGGTTAGGGAAATACACACTGAACTTCCATGGTACAGTTTCATCAAATGTTGACTTTTTTCCCCCTATTTCTTTCTGACTACCATGAGCATTTCTGTGTTTCTAAGGAACTTATGCTCCATCAGTGTCCTTCCTTTTACTGCTTAGCCCAAGTGCCCTATTTTAGAAGTCCACCCCAATCACTCTCAACAAGGAAATTTTGCAACCTAAGGACAAAAGGAAGAGGAGGAGGAAGAGAAGGCTAGGAAAAAGAGAAGAGGAAGGAAAGCAGAAAGAACACTTTTTCGGCATATTACATATAAAGCTTTTCTTAATATGGTTCATGCTTACCTGAACTCTCATTTGTAACACTCCATTGAATACTCCAATGTTTCTCCATTTCTGAGTGTGGTGAGACTAATTATACAAATAGATTTTTGTCTTTTTCTTATTTTTGAAGTTTACCTTCACTGCTGAACACCATCTTGACTTGGCGAAGATTAAAACTCTCATAAGTGTTTTTTGTTTGTTTGCTTGTTTTTTAAAATTTATTTTTATTTTTTGTGGGTACTTAGTAGGTGTATATGTTTATGAACTCCATAAGATGTTTTTATATAGGTATGCAATGTGTAATAATCACATCATAGAGAATAAGGTATCCATCCCCTAAAGCATTTATCCATTGTGTTACAAACAATCCAGTAATCCTCTTTTAGTTACTTTGAAATTTACAGTTACATAATTATTGACTATAGCCCCTCTGTTGTGCTAGCAAATACTAGGTCTTATTCATTCTTTCTAGCTATTTTTTATACCCATTAACCATTCCCACCTCCCTCCCACCCTCAACTCCCCACTATCCTTCCAGGCCTCTGGTAACCATCTGTCTAATCTCCATCTCCATGACTTCAACTGTTTTGATGTTTAGACTCCACAAATAAGTGAGAATATACAATGCTTGCCTTTCTAGGCCTGGCTTATTTCACTTAAATATGATTAACACCAGTTTCATCCTTGTTTTTGAAAATGACAGGCTCTCATGCTTTTTATGGTTGAATATTCTCCACCGTGTATAAATACCACATTTTCTTTATCCATTTATCTATTGATGGACACTTAGGTTGCTTCCTAATCTTGGCTACTGTGAACTGTGCTGCTACAAACATGGGAGTGCAAATATCTCTTCAGTATACTTATTTCCTTTCTTTTCGGTATATGCTTAGCAGTGGAATTGCTGAATCATATGGTAGTTCTATTTTCAGTTTCCCGAGGAAACTCCAAATTGTTCTCTCTAGTGACTGTAGTAATTTACATTCCCACCAATAGTGTATGACGGTTTTCTTTTTTCCACACGCTCACAAGCATTTGTTATTGCCTGACTTTTGGATAAAAGTCATTGTAACTGGGGTGAGATAACAACTCATTGTAGTTTTGATTTGAATTTCCCTGACGTTCAATGATATTGTGCAACTTTTCACATGTCTGTTTGTCATTTGTACGTCTTCATTTGAGAAATTTCTATTTAAATCTTTTGCTCCTTTTAATCAAATTATTAGATTGTTTAATGGAGTTATTCGAGTTTCTTATATACTCTTGTTATTAATCCCTTGTCAAATGAATGTTTGCAATTATTTTCTCCCATTCTGCAGGGATGCTGTCTCTTCACTTTATTGTCTCTTTTGCTATGCAAAAGCTTTTTAACTTGCTATGATCCCATTTGTCCATTCTCCCTTTGGTTTCCTGTTCTTGTGAGGTATTATTTATAAATTTTTTGCCCAGACTAATATCCTGGAGAGTTTCCCCAATCTTTTAGTAGTTTCATAGTTTGAGGTTTTAGATTTAAGTCTTTCATATATTTTGATTTTAATTTTTGTATATGGTGAGAGATAGGGTCAAGTTTCATTTTTCTGCATGTAAATATCCAGTTTTTCCAGCACCATTTATTGAAGAGACTCTTTTCCCCCAATGTATGTCCTTGGCACCTTGGCTGAAAGTAAGTTCACTGTAGTCGTGTGGATTTGTTTCTCAGTTCTCTATTCTGTTCCATTGGTCTATGAGACTGTTTTTATGCCAGTACCATGATGTTTAGCTTACTATAACTCTGTTGTATAATTTGTAGTCATATAATGGGATTCCTCCATTTTGTTCTTTTTGCTCAGGGTGGCTTTGGCTATTCTGGATCTTTCATGACTTCATACACATTTAGGACTGTTTGTTCTCTTTCAGTGAGGAGTGTCATTGGTATTTTGATAGGGATTGAACTTAACCTGTAGATTCCATTGGGTAGTATACACATTTTAACAATATCGATTTTTCCAAACCATACACATGGAATGTCTTTGAGGTTTTTGTGTCCTCTTCAGTTTCTTTCACCAGCGTTTTATAGTTTTCATTGTAGAGATCTTTCATTCTCTGGTTAATTGTTATGTGTTTAATTTTATTTATGGCTATTTTAAATGGGATTACTTTTTAAATCTCTTTTTCAGATTATTCATCATTGGCATGTGAAAATGCAACTTATTTTTGCATGTTGATTTTGTATCCTGCAACTTCGCTGAATTTGTTTGTCATTTCTAGTAGTTTTTTGGTGGAGATTTTAGTTTTTTCCAAATATGATATCATAGTATCTGCAAACAATGATAATTGACTTCTTCATTTCTAATTTGGACTCCCTTTATTTCTTTCCCTTGTTTGATTATTCTAGTTAGGACTTCCAGCACTACGTTGAATAACAGTGGTGACAGTGGGGATCCTTGTCATGTTTCAGATCTTTGAAAAAAGGTTGTCAGTTTTTCCTCATTTGTTACGATACTAGCTGTGGGTCTGTCACGTATGGCTTATGTTGAGGTATGTTCCTTCTATACCCAGTTTCTCTAAGGTTTTTATTTTAGAAGGATGTTGAATTTCAGCAAATGATTTTTCATCATTAACTGAAATGATCATATGGTTTTAGTTCTTCATTTTGTTGATGTGATGTGTAAATTTATCACAATGATAAATTTAGATGTGTTGAAATATCCTTGCATCACAGAGATCAATCCCATTTGGTCATGATAAATGACCTTTCTAATGCAGCAGTCCCCAACTTTTTTGGCACCAGGAACCCTGATTCTGTGTGTGTGTGTGTATGTGTGTGTGTGTATGTGTGTGTGTGTGTGTGTGTGTGTTGGCAGGGAGGAGGCTAAGAATAATTCAAGCACACTACACGCACACTACTTTTATTGTCTACTTCATTTCTATTATTATTACATTCTAATATATAATGAAACAATTGTACAATACACCAAAATGTAGAATTAGTGGGGGCTCTGAGCTTGTTTTCCTGCAACAGGAGGGTCTAATCTAGGGGTGATGGGAGATAGTGACACCCGACGTGTTTGCTTATGTCCAGTGTACTCCACAATCTTGTTTTGGTTGCTGTCACTGCATAAAACTCTGCTTCACAAAAATGGGATGTTGGAAATGGAAGTGGCTTTTCAGTGCTTTTGTGAAAATCTCAGGATAATTGACCTTTACGCTAATATAGAACGAATGGAGATTTGAAGTTGTCTCATACATACTTTTAAGGTCATCATTATTTGCAATTTCGAGCAGTTGATCCTCTTCTAGCATGGATAAAGCTGATTTACCTGGCTTATTCACAAATGGGTTGTGGATCCATTGCTTCCCAGTTCTGGGGGCATTTGTGTTGGAAAGTAATGCTCAAACTCTTTTGAAAGCTGAGATAGGTGATCATGCACCAGCTACAAGAAAGAAGGCCATGTCTCAGTCTCTTTCAAAATCTCTGCTAATATTTAAACATGTCAAAAATACCAATGTTCACTAGTTGTCCCCGTAATTCCAGTCACAGTTACTCTCTCCCTCAAAGTGACAGATTGAGTTCTTTGAGCAGGTTGAATATGTCACATAAGTAAGCAAGCATTGCAACCCATTCTGTGTCACTGAAATGTACTACCAGTGGTGACTGCTTTTGTAAAATAAATCTCTAGAGTGGCTTTTACAACTCAAAAATTCTGTCCAGTGATCAACCTTTAGAAATCCATCTCACTTCTGTATATAAGAGAAGACATGTACACTCTGCATTCATCTCCTTACAGAGATGCATGAACAGATGAGTTAAGGGCATGTACCTTAATTGGTTGATAATTTTAATCACATCCTGCAAAATGTTGTTAAGTTCAGGTGACATTTTTTGGTTAGCCAGCATTTCTCTATGGATGACACAGTGTGTAAACTCACATTAAGAAGCGACCTTTTTGACCCAAGTAGAGAAACCAGAAAGCTGTCCAGTCTTGGCAGCTGCTAGGTCTGTGCATATATGGGCATAAAATGATCAATGCGGTTTTCCTGATATGTAATCATTCAAAAACTTGAATAGTTCTGCAGCTGTGGCATTGGTTGGTAACTGAAGTGTACATAACATACCTGCATGCTCATCATCCTGAAAAATGTACCTCACAAAAACAAGAATTGTTGCCTTGTTGTCAATGTCAGTAGACTTTTCAACCTGGATTGCATACCACAATGACTCATTAATCCTCTCTAACAATTGTGCTTCAATATCCTCTGCTATTTCATCAATTCATCTATTTATGGTGCCAGCCAAAAGAGAAACATTAGCCACCTTTTGAACTACAGCCTCCCTCAACAGTTCACCGCAAATGTCCTTAGGACAGGCAGGATTAACACTTCACCAATAGTAATGTGCTTCTTAGCTTTAGCAATTAGGTTAGCCACTAAGAATGATGTTCTCAGTGCAGACAAATTTGATAAAGTGATAACCTTCGATAATTCCTTCTGTTTTTTGTTCTCACGTTTTCTTTTTCTTTTGAAAAACTTCAAAGCCTTGTCTTTTAATGCAAGATGCTTTGTCTCCAGGTGATAAAGCAGTTTTGAAGGTTTCAAGCTCTCATTAGATAGCAGCTCACCACATATTAAACAAAGTGGGTTTATAGAATGTGAATCACCTGTTACAATGAACCCATAATTTAAGTAGGACTTGGTATTTTCTTTTAAACACAGCTTTCTTTTTGTTGGTGGTTTTAAAGTATTCTGCTATCTCATTGTTATGTCTTTTGCCCTGTCCAAAGAAGCTCTCCAGTGGCATTTATTTTTTACTCATTTTGACTAGGGTTACCTTGTGAACTTACCAAAACTGTGACTGAGACAAGTGCACAACGCAGGAAAGAGGCACATCTGGAAGTAGTAAATAAAATAATGGTTGCATTATAGGTAAATCAAATAAGGGTCAGATTCTGACTTAAAGTCTTTCACCAGGTGCAACTGTGTAATTGAAGTACGTCAACTCACTTGCCAATATAAAGCCTGCTACTAAATGCAGCTTAATTGTCACTTGCTACCCACTGACAGAGTTTTGATTTGAGTCTGCAAGAAATTAATTTATTATGGTCTCTGTGCAGTCAAAACTCTCTGCTAAAGTCAATTTGTATTTGCAGCTGGTCCTTAGCACTAGCATCACTGCCTCAGCTCCACCTGAGAACATCAGGCATTAGAGTCTTCTAGGGAGCTCGCAACTTAGATCCCTTGCCATTCACAATAGGGTGCATGATCCTACGAGAATCTAATGATGCCATTGATCTGACATGAGGCGGTACTCAGGTGGGAATGCAAGTGATGGGGCACAGCTGTAAATACAAACAGCTTCACTTGCTTGCCTGCTGCTCACCTCCCTCTGTACAGCCTGGTTCCTGTACAACTGCTACCAGTTCATGGCCTAAGGGTTGAGGATCTCTGCTCTAATGCTGTGTTGAATTCAGTTTGCTAATATTCTGTTGAGGATTTTTGCATCAATATTCATCAGAGATAATGAAGTGGAATTTTCTTGTGTGTGTGTGTCTTTGGTATTGGTATAAAGGTAATACTGGCATCATAGAATAAGTTTGGAAGTATTTGCTCTTCCTCCAATTTTCAGAATAGTTTGAGTAAAATTGGTATTGGTTCTTCTTTGAAAGTTTGATAGAATCCAGAGTGAAGCCATCAGCTTCTGGGTTTTATTTACTGGGAGACTATTATTATTATTATTATGGCTTGATCTCACTACTTGTTATTGGTCTGTTTAGGTTTTGGATTTCTTTATGGTTCAATTTTGTTAGGTTTTATGTGCCTAGTAATTTATTCACTTCTTATAGATTTTCGAATTTATTGGCATATAGTTGATTATAGTAGCCTCTAATGATACTTTGAGTTTCTGCAGTGTCAAATGTAATGTCTCCTTTTTCATCTCTGATTATTTTTATATGGGTCTGCTCTCATTTTTTTCTTAGTCTGTCAAAAGATTGGTCAATTCTGCTTATCTTTCCAAAACTTCAGCTTTCCATTTCATTGATCTTTTCTACTGTTCTCTTCATTTCAAATTCATTTATTTCTGTGATGATCTTTATTATTTCTTTTCTTCTACTAAATTCATGTTTAATTTGCTCTTGCTTTTTCAATCATTTAATATGCATAATTAGATTATTTATTGGAAGTTCTTTTCTTGATGTAGGCACTTATGACTGTAAGTTTTCCTCTTATTTCTTCTTTTGTTGTATACCATAGATTTTGGTAAGTTATGTTTTCATTACCATTTATTTTAATAAATTTTTCAATTTCCTCTTTATTTTCTTCATTAACTAATTGGTTGCTCAGAAGCATACCATTTAATTTTCATGCATTTGTATAGTTTCCAATATTCCTCTTGCTGTTGATTTGTAATTTTACTTTATTTCGGTCAAAGAAGATGTTTTATATTATTTTAAGACTTGTTTTGTGACCAAATATATAGCCTATTCTTGAGAATGATCCATGTGCTGAGGAGAAAAATGTGTATTCTGCAGCCATTGGCTAAAATATTCTGTAAATGTGTATTAGATCCATTTGGTCTACAGTGCAGATTAAGTGTGAGGTTTCTTTGTTGGCTCTCTCTCTGGAAGATCTGTCCAGTGCTGAAAGTGGGGTATTGAAGCCTCCAGATATTATTGTCTTGGAGTCTATCTCTCTCTTTAGCTCTAATATTTGCTTTGTATATCTGAGTGCTCTAGTGATGTGTGCGTATGTAATTGTAATTGTTATATTCTACTGCTGAATTGATTCTTTTATCATTATATAATAGGTGTCTTTGTTTCTTCTTACTTTTCTTAAAATATATTTTATCTGATATAAATATAGTCATTCCTTCTCTTTTTTTGGTTTCCACTGGCAGAAAATATCTTTGTCTCTCCCTTTATTTGCAGTCTATGTGTATCTTTATAGGTCAACTGTCTTTCTTGTAGGCAACAGATTATTAAGTCTTGTTTTTTTCATTCATTCAGCTACTCTGTGTGTTTTGATTAGAGAGTTTAGTCGCTTTATATTCACTGTTATTATTTATAAGTAGGGATTTGCTTCTCTCTTTTTGTTATTTGTTTTCTAGTTCTTTTGCCAACTTCTCCTTCTTCCCTTCTTTCCTGTCTTCCCTTTAGTGAAGGAGATTTTATATGCTGATATGCTTTAATTTTACAGCATTTCTGTATATTCATTGTATGTTTTTTTATTTGAGGTTACTATGAAGTTTATAAATACTATCTTATAACCCATTATTTTAAAGTGATGAAAACAATACTGATATCATAAATAACCAGGAAAATAAAAACCCAATAAAATCGCTAGAATTAAACTTTATTCCGCCTCTTTAAATTTTGTTATTTCTCCTTATGTCTTATTGTATTGTCCATGTCTTGAAAAATTGTTAAAGTTAGTATTTGGATTGATTTATCATTTAGTCTTTCTACTTAAGCCAAGACAAGTTTACACATCACAAATACAGTGTTACATAAATATGTTTGCTATGTGCTTACTATTATATTACCAGTGAGTTTTGTGTCTTCAGGTGATTTCTACTTGCTCATTAATATCCTACTCTTTCTGATTGAAAAGCTCACTTTAGCATTTCTTGCATGAAGGGCCTGGAGTTGATTAAATCCCTCAGCTTTTGTATTTCTGAGAAGGTTTTTATTTCTCTTCCAAGCTTAAAGGATATTTTCACTGAATATATTAGTCTATAGTAAAAGTTTTTCTCTCCTGGCCTATAAGGTTTTCACTGAAAAGTCTACTCTGAGTATTGGAGTT
>NW_012101798.1:1239715-1242052 GCF_000951045.1 Mandrillus leucophaeus
CCTTATAAAATTATTTAAATTTTGACCCAACTAGCAGAATGGTTATTATATTGATTCTTTTTAAAATATTATTATTATAGTTTAAGCTCTGGGATGCATGCACAGAAGGTGCAGGTTTGTTACATAGGTGTACACATGCCATGGTGGTTTGCTGCATCCATCAACCTGTCACCTGCATTAGGTATTTCTCCTAATGCTATCCCTCCCTTAGGCCCCACCCCCTGATAGGCCTCTGTGTGTGATGATCCCCTCCCTCTGTCCATTTGTTCTCACTGTTCAATATCCACTTATGAGTGAGAATATGCAGTGTTTGTTTTTCTCTTCCTGTGTTAGTTTGCTGAGAATAATGGTTTCCAGCTTCATTCATATCCCTGCAAAGGACATGAACTCATCCTTTTTTATGGCTGCATAGTATTCCATGGTGTATATGTGCCAAATTTTCTTTATCCAGTCTATTATTGGTGGGCATTTTGGTTTGTTACAAGTCTTTGCTATTGTGAACAGTGCTGCAATAAACATATGTGTGCATGTGTCTTTATAGCGGAATAATTTATAAACCTTTGGGTATATACCCAGTAATGGGATTGGTAGGTCAAATGATATTTTTGGTTCTAGATCCTTGAAGAATTGCCACACTGTCTTCCACAATGGTTGAACTAATTTACACTCCCACCAACAGTGTAAAAATGTTGCTATTTCTCCACATCCTCTCTGGCATCTGTTATTCCCTGACTTTTTAATGATTGCCATTCTAACTGGCATGAGATAGTATCTCACTGTGGGTTTGATTTGCATTTCTCTAATGGCCAGTGATGATGAACTTTTTTTCATGTTTGTTGGCCACATAAATGTCTTCTTTTGAGAGGCATCTGTTCACAGCATTCTCCCACTTTTTGATGGGGTGGGTTGTTTGTTTCCTGTAAATTTGTTTAAGTTTTTTGTAGATTCTCAATATTATCCCTTTGTCAGATGGATAGATTGCGAAAATTTTCTCCCATTCTTTAGGTTGCCTGTTCACTTTGATGATAATTTCTTTTGCTTTGCAGAAGCACTTTGGTTTAATTAGATCCCATTTGTAAATTTTGGCTTTTGTTTTCATTGTTTTGGGTGTTTTAGTTATAAAGTTTTTTCACATGCCTATGTCCTGAATGGTATTGCCTAACAAGTATATTCAGGACTTGAACTCAGCTCTGGACCAAGCGAACCTATTAGACATTTACAGAACTCTCCATCCCAAATCAACAGAATATACATTCTTCTCAGTGCTACATCAAACTTAGTCTAAAATTTAACACAGGATTGGAAGTGAAACACACCTCAGCACATGCAAAAGAATGGAAATCATAACTAAAAGTCTCTCAGACCACAGAGCAATCAAATTAGAGCTCAGAATTGAGAAATTCACTCAAAACCACACAACTACATGGAAACTGAACAACCTGCTCCTGAATAACTACTGGGTAAATAATGAAATTAGGGCGTAAATAAATACATTCTTTGAAACCAATAAGAAAAATGACAAAATGTACCAGAATCTCTGGGACACAACTAAAGCAATGTTAAGAGGGAAATTTATAGCACTAAATGCCCACAGGATTAAGAAGGAAAGATTTAAAATTGACACCCAAACATCACAATTAAAATAACTAGAGAAGAAAGAGCAAACAAATTCCAAAGCTAGCAGAGGGTAAGAAATAACTAAGATCAGAGAAGAAATGAAGCAGATAGAGACATGAAAAACCCTTCAAAAAATCAATGAATCCAGGAGCTGGTTCTTTGAAAAGATAAACAAAAATAGACTGCTAGCCAGGCTAATAAAGAAGAAAAAGGAGAAGAATCAAATAGACACGCACACACAAAAAAATGATAAAGGGGATATCACCAATGATCCCACAGAAATACAATCTACCATCAGAGTATACTATAAACACCTCTACACAAATAAACTAGAAAAGCTAGAAGAAATCCTAAGCAAAAAGAACAAAGTTGGAGGCATCACGCTACCTGACTTCAAACTATACTACAAGGCTACAGTAACGAAAACAGCATGGTACTGGTACCAAAACAGATATACAGACCAATGGAACAGAACAGTAGCCTCAGAAATAACACCACACATCCACAACCATCTGATCTTTGACAAACCTGACAAAAACAAGCAATGGGCAAAGGATTCCCTGTTTAATAAATGGCGTTGGAAAAACTGGCAACCCATATGCAGAAAACTGAAACTGGAAGCCCTTTCTAACACCTTATACAAAAATTAACTCAAGATGAATTAAAGACTTAAACATAAGACCTAAAATAAATCTTTCTTTCTTTTCTTTCTCTCTTTCT
>NW_012101798.1:1242417-1261605 GCF_000951045.1 Mandrillus leucophaeus
TCTTTCTTTCTTTCTTTCTTTCTTTCTTTCTTTCTCTTTCTTTCTTTCCTTTTGTTTTTCTCTCCTTCCTTCCTTCCCTCCCTCCTTCCCTCCCTTTCCTTCCTTCCTTCCTTCTTTTCTTTTCTTTTCTTTTCTTTCCACAGAAAAATCTAATCTGAACTCAGAATTAAGAAATTCACTCAAGGCTGGGTGCAGTGGCTCAAGCCTGTAATCCCAGCACTTTGGGAGGCCGAGACGGGCAGATCACGAGGTCAGGAGATCGAGACCATCCTGGCTACCACAGTGAACCCCCGTCTCTACTAAAAAATACAAAAAACTAGCCCGGTGAGGTGGCGGGCGCCTGTAGTCCCAGCTACTCGGGAGGCTGAGACAGGAGAATGGCGTAAACCCAGGAGGCAGAGTTTGCAGTGAGCTGAGATCTGGCCACTGCACTCCAGCCCAGGAGACAGAGCAAAACTCTGTCTCAAAAAAAAGAAATTCACTCAAAACCACACAACTATATAGAAACAGAACAACCTGCTCCTGAATAACTACTGGGTAAATAATGAAATTAAGGCATAAATAAATACATTCTTTGAAAACAATAAGAAAAAAAGACAAAATGTACCAGAAACACTTTGGGTGTTTGATAATTAAATGCATGAGGTAATCTTACTTAACTTAAATATGCTTAGTGTTCTATAATTTTGTCATACTTGATTGTTAAAATATGCTTGGTGTTCTATAATTTTGTCATATTTGAATGTCAATATCTTTCTCTGGGTTTGGGAAGTTCTTTCATATTCTCCCTTTGGATAATCCTTCTACCCTCATCTCATTCTCTACCTCCTCTTTAAGGCCAATCACTGTTATATTTACTCTTTTTATGCTGGGCACGGTGACTCCTGCCTGTAATCCCAGCACTTTGGGAGGCCTGAGGTCAGAAGTTCAAGACCAGTCTGGCCAACATTGTGAAACCCTGTCTCTACAAAAATTACAAAAAATTTAGCCAGTTGTGGTTGTGCTCACCTGTAATCCCAGCTACTAGGGAGGCTGAGACAGGAGAATTGCTTGAACCTAGGAGGCGGAGGTGGCAGTGAGCTGAAATTGCGCCACTGTACTCCAGCCTGGGTGACAGAGAGAGACTCCTTCTCAAAAAACAAAAACAAACACAAATTGAGAGATTTACTCTTTTCAAGATATTTATTTTATCTTATAGGCATGCTTCATTATTTTTATTTTTTTGTCTCCTCTGACTGTATTTTCAAATAGCCTGTCTTGTAGCTCACTAGTTAATTCTTCTGCTTGATCAATTCTGCTATAAAGAAACTGTAATGCATTTGTCAACATGTCAGTTACATGTCAGTTACATTTTTTAACTACAGAATTTTTACTTAATTCTTTCAAATTCTTTTTATTTTTTGTTAAATTTATCTGATAGAATTCTTAATTCCTTTGTATTATCTTGAATTTCTTTGAGTTTTCTCAAAAGAGCTATTTTGAATTCTCTGTCTGAAAGGTCATATATCTGTTTTTCCAAGATTGGTCCCTGGTGCCTTACTTAGTTCATTTGGTGAGGTCATGTTTTCCTGGATGTTGGTGATACTTGTAGATGTTCTTTCTTGTCTGGGCATTGACGAGTTAGGTATTTATTGTAGTCTCCACAGTATGAGCTTATTTATGTCTGTTCTTTGTAGGAAGGCTTCCAAAGATTTAAAGGGACTTAGTTTCCAGCATCAATAATGTCATCTGGCAGACTCCTAGAGGTATTGCCTTGGTGGTCTGGAATAAGAGCTGGAAGAATTCTCTGGATTACGATGCAGAGATGCTTGTTCTTTTCCCTCACTTTCTCCCAAACATGTGGTCTCTCTTTCTTTCTCTCTCTCCCCCTCAGTGGTGAGCCATCTGAAACGTGGGTTGTGGTGATGCAAGCTCCCCTGCAGCCACTACAGTTGGAACTGAACTAGGTCAGACCTGAAGCCAGTATAGCACTTAGCCATGCCCAAGGCCTTTACCTTCAGGGTGGTGAGATCCCCCAGGTCCTGCACATGTCCAGATATGCTGTTTGAGAGCCATGGATTGAATTCACAAACCTTACCAATTTACCTGATGTTCTATTCTACTGTGGCTAAACTGGCACTGAAATCACAATAAAAAGTCCTTCCCACTCTTCCTTCTCCTTACCACAGGGAGCAGGTCATTTCCCTGTGGCCATTTCTACCACTGGTCCATGGGTGTTCTGCCAGTCTGACACAATATTCACGTAAAGCCCAAAAGTCATTCTGTCAGCTTGTGGTGAATGCTGCCAGGCCTGGATCTCATCCTTTAGAGAAATGGGATCCTTTCTGTCCCAGTGAAGGTCCATTAATGCCTATTCCTAAACTCAGGGACCCCAAGATTCTACTTATTGCTCTACTTTACTGTGGCTGAGCAAATACTTAGGGTGCAAGACCAAGTCCCCTTTACTTTTCTCTCTGCTTTTCTCAAACAGAATAAATACTTCGCCATAGCCACCACAGCTTGGCATGTGCTTAGTCTCCCCTGAAACCAGCATGTCACAGAGCCCAAGGCCTATGCCATACTCCCTGGGTATCGCTGGTGGTTAATCAGGAACCAAGGGCTCTAAACTCAGCTCATGATAAATCTGGACAGAATGGGGTCCTTCCCTTCAGGGTAGCAGGTATTTTTTTTTTCTCTTTTCTTTGTTTTTTTTTTGACTTAGGGACTGTCTAGAAACGTCTCCTGGGAGAAATGTCACTTCATCCTGAACTGGGGGTCTCCCCACTCTGCCTGATACCCTCTCCTACTATGAGCTTGTATTCAAGATGAAAGAAAAAGTACTCTTTACTCTTCAATCACTCCTTCTTAAACAGAAAGAAGGAGTCACTTTTCTTGCTACAACCTGCACTGCCCATGGCTAGGGGAGGGATAACACAAGCCCTCTTTTATCCATGCCAGTTGGTGTATCCCTAGGTCACATGCCACCCTTGTTCACTGGCTCTAGGCCCAGTCTAGCACCAGGAGTTGTCTAGGAATTAGGTTTTATAGAGTCAAGGTTTTTATATTATTTGAGAGTATCAAATAATTTTAGTCAGCTTTTTATTAACTGGAGATTTTATTTTATATAATATATTTGATTTTCCTTGTATATGTTTCTCATATATACATACATATTACATATATATGATGTAAAAGGAAAATGGAATATGTGTGTGTGTATATATATATAAAATGTTAATTCCTTTTAAAACAGTTGCATAGCTTTCCTACAGCTCTTTCAGCGTTCAAAGTTCCCTGCTTCTGCAAACTGTAATGAATTCTTTTAGTTTCCTAGGCATGCCATGAATCTAAAACTCTGTTACTTTGTACATTTTCATAGTCTTCCTTAGTCTCCATAGTTGTCTTCTCCCTTATTTACTGTTAATCTCTGAAAAGGCAGTCACAAATAATTCTATTATACACAGGATCTCATAAAAATCTTTTCATCTCATGCAACTTAGGTTTTCTGCTGTCTCAGGAAATAGAACTCTATCAAACCACCATCATACTTCATCTCATTTTTATGTGAATTTACTGATTGTCCCTGTAAAATGTAAATTGAGGACATAGCATTCTTTCTTAGGACACTGCTGAAAGATAACAGTGCCTCAATACATGATATACTTATTTAGAGATGTTTGAAAGAAAATTATTATTCTATGCATGACACTTTGAGAAAATCAATCTATTAATGTGTATTTTATCTACAATACAATAAAATGTTTTAAAAATATTGTTTTCTGAGTTTTGGCAAATAAGAATACATGTATAGTTGCCACACAAATCAAGATAAAAACCTTTCTTCCATTCGCTCATGCCTCAATATACTCATTCCAACATTACGCCCTTACCAGGGCCCAGTATAGATTTCATTTATGCTATTATAGATTAGCTTAACTGTCCTGGAAATTCATATTAATGAAATCATAAAGCATGCTTTCTTTTATTCCTATTTTCTTTTGGTTAGCATAATGCTTTTGAGATTCTTTCATGTTTTTGCATGCATACCTTTTTTCCTTTATTTTGCTGAATAGTATAGTATATCTTTTTATTTGTATAAATGTTGATAAACATATGGTTTATATTCCATTTTAGTAATTATGAATATAGATACTATGAACATATATGTAAAATTATTGATAGCCATATAATTTTATTTATATTACGTAAAACTGAGGGGTTTTTGTAACTGTATTCTTAATTTTTTAAGCAACTGCAGAAATTATTTTCACAGTAAAAGTTCCATTAAAATTTGTACAAAACAGACAAATTCTTATTGTTCCCATTTGTTTTTTAAGAGATGGGGTCTCAAAATATTGCCCAGGGTTGTCTCAAACTCCTGGCCTCAAGGGATCCTTCTGACTCAGCCTCGCAAATACCTGGGACTATAGGTGTGAGCCACTGCACCAGATCAAACCTTTCTTAATTGTAGCCATTCTAATGCATGTACATTGGCACCTCATTGTGCTTTTAAACTGTATTTCTTTAATGACCAATGGTGTTAAGCATCTTTTCATATGATTATTAGCTGTCATTTTTGAAGTGTCTCTCAAAGAATTTTGCCCATTTAAAAAATAAGATATTTGTTCTCACATTACTGAGTCATAAAAGATTTTCATATATTCTATATTTAAGTCCGTAGATATAATTTCATATCTTCTATATTCAAGCCCTTAGTCAGATATGAGTACTGTAAATATTTTCTGCCAGTGTGTAGGTCACATTTTCTTTTCTCTTTTGCACTTTTTAATCATTGTCTTTTTGAAGAGCATTTAAAAATTCTTTTGTAAAACAGTGTAGCATGCCTTTTTTGTTTAGGTTTTGTTTTTTGGTAATTAGCGCTCCTGATCTCGCTAAATAATTTTTGCCTTACTTAAGTTTGTGAAGATTCATTGTTATCATTGAAGACTTATAAGGTTAGTTTTACGCTGTGACTTGTGACTAATTTTGAATTCTTTGGGGGGGGTTGGGATAACGTAGGGGTTGAAGTACATTTTTCTCATACAGATATCCAGCGGTACCTTACTATTTATTTAAAATATTTAGTTTTTGAAAACAACTTTCCTTTTTCTCCCTTAAATTAGCTTTATGCCCTTGCTAAGAATCACTTGGCCAAATATGTGAGACTTTATTTCCAGAATCTATACTCCATTTCATTGATTTCTATCTCTATTTTTTCCCAATTTTACTCTCGCCTGTGTGCTATTACTCTGTAATGTGCCTTTAAATCAGATGGTACATGTTTTCCAAATTTGTTCATCTACTTCATAGTTGCTTTTATTACTTTAGATTATTTGCATTTTCATGTAAATTGTAGAATTAACTTGTTAACCTCTACTAAAGTGGCATATGGAGTTTTAATTAAGATTATTTTGACTCTAGACAAATTTTGAGAAGTTGACATCTTTAAAATGTTACGTTTTCCAATACATGAGTATAACATTTCTTTTCATTAATTTAAAGCTTGTTTAATTTCAATCAGTTATGCCTTGTTTACACTATAGGAATCTGTCAGGTTTTTGTGCCATTTGCTTAAAAATATTTACAAATTTTGATGTTAATATTACATAGTAATGTAACATTACTTCAATGTGATTATTTCAAATTATTATTACTATTAGCAAGCAATAATTATTATTAGCAGTAGTAAATATATAATTGGTTTTAGTAAATTGATCTTGTATCTTATCGTTGTCTGAAACTCACTCATCAATTTATGAAAGTTGTATAGGTTTCTCAGTATTCTTTAATATTAAGAATAATGTAGATTTTGGGAGATCAACCAAAGAGATTATTAAGACTCTCTTGTAGTTTGTACGTGCATTTGAAAGGCAGCTAAGAAGGTCAGAAGATGCCTGGAATGGACTATGGCAATAGAGTATCGGGCTTGAATTCGTCAAAAGCTGCATGCTGGAGTCTGTCAGGGAAAAGGATGCATCAAAATTTCCATCCAAAAGAGGACAAACAAAAACAAAAGCAAACAAATAAAAACTAAAAGCCCTGTGCATGTGAAATCCTCAAAGGCAATCTTAAAATGGTGAGGGGATGGCTCAGAAAATCCCACGAAAATACTTAGTGGGAAAAGATCAGGCTTTAAGCTGTTCTGAAGTTAAGAAAGAGCAAAGCCAAATTTAACAAGAAATTTTGGGGTATGTTACCTTTTTGCTTTGAATTAAGTTGCATATTATTTGGCTTCAAATCTGTAGGTAATCAGACAATTTTATTTAACTTATACCATCCCCAAAACTTAATAAGCATCTGGACTATTTTACTTTCAGGTAATATTAAATTGTCTAGTTAGTAATTAAAATGTTCTGCCTCGTGAAATCATCAACACTTCAATTTAAAATTAAGCCCTCTTGTTAATATAATTAAGTGTCTGTTCTAAATTTTACCTAAGTTTTACATCAAAATTACTAGTCAGCATTTACTTTACTTGGCATATTGGTCCCCTATTTTACATTTGTCAGAACAGCTAGCCTACAGCACTGCTAATAAGGCTAATTATTGTGTGTATCTTATGTTCGAAATGGTTCTTGGTCTCAAATGCACAACGTTTTTTACATTTATTAGTTCTTTTTATGAACAAAATCAATCTATTTTGTTTTCTATCTTCACTCAATAATAGACCTGAATGTTTTATGATTATATGTTATATTTACATGATATGTGCCATATCCCAGGGAATCTTGTACATTCTTTACATTTGTTCTTTGCAACAGTCCTGTGAGGTAGGCTGTATGAGCACGTGCATTTTATACGTGAGGATCTGAGGCAAAAACTTTTACCATTTGCTCTTGGTCACATAGCTCACAGTAGTAGCCACAGGATTTAGTCCCAGGTAGTCTAACTCAAAAATTGCCCTTGCAACCAGTATGTTGTTTCTTTCCCAAAAATATGAACAGTGGAACATCAGGTTTATGAAAAATTGACATCAAAGTTACCGATAGTCTTTGATAAAATATTTATTCCTGGGCTCACCTGCTTTTGTATCCATTTAATAATCATTTAAACAAGATGTCCATGTGATTCTAAAAGACCCTAACATTTAAAAACCAGTGAAATAATGGTTACTCTTATAAAAAGAAATAAAATCTTTTTTATTTTTAAACTACTTGATAATATTTACTTTAATTTTGTTTGCTCAGGGATTTTTTATAATTTAGGTGATATCTATTTTCTAAAATACTTTTGAATATTCTCATATTGTATCTATAAATAACACAAATAAGCAACATTTCACTCTAGAAGACAATGTTAGTTATTCTAGAAATGGCTTTGTCTGTTCGGTGGCTTAAATTGATAAAGATTTGTCTGCAAAATTGCAAGTAAAATCCTGTGTTTCCCCTCTGCCTTATTTCATGCTCGTATTTTCCATTTCATGTGTTTAAGATGGCAGCCGAATCTTTGAAATATAACCATGTTTTGTGCAGGAAAAAGGTAGAAATGAAAAGGAGAAATGCTTTATCCGTTCAAAATATACTGTTTTCTCAAAGATTCCTAATTGTTTCCTACCTAAACTACATGACATGTACTGATGCTTTGTTAGAATGAAGCTAGCAGAATACATACTGAAGTGTTTTGTCAGCAGCCCATGGTGCAGGCCAAAGACAACTTCTATTAGTATCCATTATCTACATTCACTGCCCCCTTAAATAGAACATTTCACTTCCTTTTCTGCATAAGATTGACCCTAAGTATCATCCAGTTACTCTATGTGGCCCGAAATTTGATGTAATCTTGTTACAAATTTGGATGTTGTTTCTAAGGATCTGGTAGCCTATAATCTAAAAATACAATTTATCTTCAGATAACTCACACAATGTACAGTGGAAGCAAAGGAAGAGTAAACAAGGCTTTCATTCATAAGGGCTTAAAGGGAGACCCAGAGGTAATCACTTATCTCTAACACAAGTCAATTTTAGTGAATGTGTATGTGAGGAAAACCTGCTATTTTAGCCAATATAAAAACCTTAGTTTTGCCTTTAGAAGAATCCGACTTAGGTATTACAATGATTGTGCCTTCTGAATGGATCATTGGGAAGGATACTATTCTGTCAGGCTGAACAGACTTAGAGCTCATTTTAAGTTTGTGGAAATTGGGGTCTTAGAAACAGCTTTAGGGATTGAACAATTACAGGCTGAGCAGACCATACCTGAGATTTCACTTTGACAAAATAACTGTCTCAAGACTTTTAAAAGTTTATAACCTATTATCTTCTTATCATTTGTACTTTTTTCTAAACACAGTCAACAGATTACATCAACATAGCCTTTTAGTCTGAAGACTAATATTTTGTGTTCTGAGTTATGCCTATTTGTTAGTTCACAAGTTAATGGCCGCTGCCTTGACCACACCATTCTACTTTTTCACTACAATATACTAGCTTCTCTCCTCCATTTTATTTGGCAGAACAAGCTTAATGGATGGTACTTAGAAAATTCTGATCTTCTAGTTGTAAATACGTAAAAGCTGCCACTTGACATTCTCTACATCTAATAGCATCAGTATATACAGAGCATGTGGCTTTTCAAGTCTGGAAAGGCTCTGAGCAAGGGAACTTTCAGACAATTTAGATTTCAGGCCGCAAGTAGAGAGGTCCTCCCTCAGTAAAGCTGTTTTTATT
Source organism: Mandrillus leucophaeus (assembly GCF_000951045.1). Taxonomy (NCBI): domain Eukaryota; kingdom Metazoa; phylum Chordata; class Mammalia; order Primates; family Cercopithecidae; genus Mandrillus; species Mandrillus leucophaeus. The sequence goes on from NW_012101798.1 coordinate 1,251,063, forward strand.
CTCTGCAATCTCCTCTGCAAGTCAGGTTAATTCTAGTTTCAGTTAACTCATTTCTTCAAACTTTTCCAACAGTTCCACAAAGTCAGCAAAATCACATTAACATTTTCATTTCTTCGCCTTTTTTTGTTTTAGTTTTTTTATAACACTTCCTGTAAATTCTGGTGTCCTTGACTATGTGATCTGCATTCCAATGTAGAAAGAGACTTTGACTGGTTTTGTTTTGCTTTTTATCACAGAACAGTGGGTTGAGCAACTTTTCAACCTGCAGGGGGTAAGTACTCATTCTCCCACTACCTAACAGAGTAAATCAGTATCATTATTTTGTTTCACTGCCCAGTCATTTTTGAACATATTCCTATAGTTCTGGAAAATCTGCACATTATCTCCCCAATGTAGAAGCTAAACATTTGCACCTGTAGGCTTGTTTGCTGCATACACACTAGCAGTTGATTCACTAGGCCTTTTGTGAAAGACAGTCATATTGCCTTAAACAATGTGAAAAAGCAGAAACAGTGCAAGAGGAAGATAGAAACATAAACACCCCAATTCTAGAGACATCAGTGTTTGCAAGGTTGCATCCATGGTGCAGAAATTGCTTGGTGGTTTGTGACAGTAGGAGGTGATGAAGATCATATTCATGGGGGCAGTATGCACACTACTGTAGCTTCCTGGCCACTGCTTTCACATGGAAGTGACAAAGGCGTTAAGAGATCTCCTGCCAATTATTCAAAGTAGATTTAGGCGTGATGCCTAGAAACCTAGCTTCAAGACCATTTCTTGAGTCTTGCCAGTGTTCCAGTAAGATGAATGCCCTTTCTTTTATTGCTCACCTTTTCCACATTTCGTTTTCCTCTGTCAGCCTCAGGGTTGCTTGAAATTAAGGACATGGATAGAGGAGTGTTGAATTCTAATGAGACACATTCTTGAAAATACCAAACATAACCAAGTAAGAATATACATGTGAATATAAATTTATTAGATTATTTTAAAATTTATGTGCATGTATTATGTATATGTGTATATGTATGTGTATGTGTGTGTACATATACAATATTCATCACATGTTGTAAATGCCGTTGACTTTCTGTTTTATAATATTCACACACAGATAGCCATGGGTGTACACACGCATCACATAAAGAAGTACATAAAGAAATAATTATAAGCTTGAAGTTAAATAATCCTAGGCAAATTGATTGCAACGATGGAGATACCTTTTCGTTTATTACAGCACATTGTTCAAAGTAATCTTAGGCTTTAGGCAAAATGTTGTCATGCTCTTTAATGCAAAATATTTTTGAATATGTAATATTTCTCTATATTTTCTGTCAATGTCCAGATAATATATAACTAACCATAATGATTGATTGATTAAAGAAATTTTAAAATAATCAATACAAAATGTTTTATTAAAACAGTAATGGAGAATTTTGTTTTAAATAGTTGTGACTCATTAGTGTTTCTTTTTCTCATAAAATGAACAAAGTATATCTATATCTATATACAAATAGATATTTTACACATATATGTATATATACATCTGCATATACATATGCAGATATGTATATACATATGTATATGCATATACATATATACACATGAATATATGTATATATACTTGTGTATATATACATCTGTATATATATGCATGTGTAAATATACATATACATGTAATTATATACACATATGTATATATATAATTTTCATAAAATGAGCAAAGTGTATACATACACACACACACACACACACACACACACACACACATAGGAGTATACTGGATATCTCCACTTGGATATGCCTCATGCATGTCACCATCAACATGTTCCAAAATAACCTCAGCATCTTTTCTATATTGGCCTCCACTGGTTTTCAATTTTTGCTTAATAATTTTACTACTCGCATAATCACCCAAGCCAGATGTCTGGAAATTATTCCTTATTTCTTCTTTTTGACATATTGCATGGTCAAGTTTTCTGGTGAAGAGTTAAGATTGTAGTCAAGAATTTTTATTAAGATGCCATTTGTTTCTGAATATTCTGAGAACTGTGAGAGCAGGTACTCTGCCTTATTCCTCTTGCACTCACTGCTGGGATATATAAAACTAAGCAATAAATATTAATGATAACATTTTCTTCAGGGAAAAGAAAAGTTATTTTTCAATGTACAGGCATAGCTCATTTTATTGTTTGTTGTTTTATTGCATTTTTCAGATATTGTGTTTTTTTACAAATTGAACTTTGCATTAAGCAGGTCTGTCAGTGCTATCTGTGGAACAGCATGTGCTTACTTTGATTCTCTGTGTCACATTTTCGTAATTCTCACAATATTTTAGTTTTAATTATTAATATATCTGCTATGAGTAATCTTTGATGTTACTATTGTAATTGTTTGGGGGTGTCGCTATCTCAGCCCATAGAAGTTAGAGAACTTAAATGATAAATGTTATGTGTGTTCTGAGTGCTCCATTGAACAGCCTTTCTTCCATCTCTTTCCCTGCTTAGGCATCCCTATTTCTTATTACACAACAATACTAAAATTAGGTCAATATATAACCTTACAATGGCCTCTAAGTGTTCAACTGATAGAAGTTGCATGTCTCTTACTTTAATCAAAATCTATAAATGATTAAGCTTACTGAAGAAGGCATGTTGAAAGCCAAGATAGGATAAAAGCTAGGCTTCTTGTGAAAGACAGTCAAGTTGCAAATGGAAAGGAAAATTTCTTGAAGGAAATTAAAATTGCTATTCCAGTGAACACATGAATGACAAGGAAGTTAACAGTCATATTGCTAATAAGGAGAAAGTTTGAGGGGTCTGAATAAAAGATTAAACCAGCGACAACAATACCTTAAACCAAAGGCTAATCCAGAACAAGTCTCTCTCTTCAGCTCTATGAAGGCTGAGAGAGCTAAGGAAGCTGCAACAGAAAAGTATGAAGGTAGCAGTCAGTGGGTTAATGTTCTTTAAGGAAAGAAGTCATCTCCATAACATAAAAGTTCAAGGTGAAGTAGCAAATTCTAATATAGAGGCTGTAGCAAGTTACCCAGAAGATCCACTTGTGATTATTGATGAGGGTGGCTACAGCTTTAAATGGAAATAAGATGTCATCTAGGACTTTCATAGCTAGAGGGAAGCAAATGTTTGGCTTCAAAGCGTCAAAGGATGGTTGATTTTCTTGTCACAGGATAATGCAGCTGGTGACTTTAAACTGAAGCCAATGCACATTTACCATTCCCAAAATCCTAGGGCCATTAAGAATTAACGTAAATCTACTCTGTATGCTCTACGAGTGAAACAACAAAGCCTAGATGACAGCACGTCTATTTACAGCATGATTCACTGAATATATTAAGCTCATTGTTGGGAAATATTGTTTAGGTCTCAACAAAAGATTTCTTTCAAAATATTACTTCTCATGAAAAAGTACTTGATCATCAAAGAGCTCTGATGGATATAATCAAGGGGATTCATGTTGTGTTTACACCTACTAACACAACATCCATTCTTCAGTCCATGGGTCAAGTAATTTCAACTTTATGTCTTACTATTTAAGAAATACATTTTAGAAGGCCATGGTTGCCATAGATACTGATTCCTCTTATGGATCTGGGTAAAGTCAATTGAAAAGCTTCTGGAAAAGGTTCACCATTTTAGATTCCATTAAGAACATTTGGCTGGGCATGGTGGCTTACACCTGTAATCCCAGCACTTTGGGAGGCTGAGGCTGGCAGAACACGAGGTCAAGAGATTGAGACCATCCTGGCCAACATGTTGAAACCCTGTCTGTACTAAAAATACAAAAATTATCTGGGCATGGTGGTGCGTGCCTGTAGTCCCAGCTACTTGGAAGGCTGAGGCAGAAGAATAGATTGAACCCGGGGGGTGGAAGTTGCAGTGAGCCGAGATCATGCCATTGAACTCCAGCCTGGTGACAGAGCGAGACTCTGTCAAAAAAAAAAGAAAGGATGGAAGGAAGGAAGGAAGAAAGGAAGGAAGGAAGGAAGGAGGGAAGGAAGGAAGGGAAAGAAAGAAAAGAAAGAAACATTTATGATTCGCAGAAGGAGGCCAAAATTATCAACATTAACAGAAGGTTAAGAGAAACTGAAATCAACTCTCACAAAATATTTTGAAATGTTCAAGACTGTAGTGGAAGAGGTGACTGCAGATATGCTGGAGATAGCAAGAGAACCAGAATTCGAAACCAAGCCTGAAGATGCAGGTAAATTGCTGCAACCTTGTGCTAAGACTTTATCAGATGAGGAATTGCTTATTGTGGATAAACAAAGAAAGTGGTTTCTTGAAATGGAATCCACTCTAGGTGAAAATCTTATGAACATTGTTGAAATGACAACAAAGTATGTAGAATGTTACATAAACATATTTGATAAAACAATGTTAGAGTTTCAGAGGACTGACTCCAGTTGTTTTTTTTTTTTTAAACTTTTACAATTATGGGCACATGTGCAGATTTGTTATATAGGTAAACTGCATGTCACGGGTGCTTGGGGCAGAAATTACTGCGTTAACCAGGTATTAAGCCTAGTAGGCATTAGTTATTAATCCTCTCCCTCCTCCCACCCTTCACCCTCAGTTAGACCCCACTGATTTGAAAGAAGTTCTATTGTGGATAAAATGATACCCAACAGCATCATGTGCTACAGATAAATAAATCTTTTTGTTCATAGAAGAATCAACCAATGCAGCAAACTTAATTTTTGTCTTAATATAATAAATTTCCACTGCCACCCTCACCTTCAGTAACCACCACCCTGATCAGTTAGCAGGCATCGATATCGTGGCAAAATCTTCCATCAGCCAAAAGACTATGACTTACTGAAGAATCAGATGATTAACATTTTTTATCAATGAAGTATAAATGAAACATTTTTTATCAATGAAGTATCAATGAAGTATTTTTAAATTAAGTTATGCACTTTTTTTAGACACAATGCTATTGAACTACAGTATAGTCTAAATCTACCTTTTAGTGCACCAAGAAACCAAAAATTAGTGTAATTCATTTTCATTGTATTCCGGTATTAGCTGTATTGCATTGGTCTGGAAACGAACTTGCTATATCTCCAAGCTACAGATGTACTTGCTTTCTCTTCTCTTGTATTCATTACTTTTTTTGTTTTTTATTAGAGAAAGAGAAGTAAAAGGAGCCAGAAAATAATAACTTAGTTTTTATAACCAAATAACCATTCTCTCCTTCTCAAAATTATATAGCTAGACACAAACAAAGACAACTTACCATAAAAATTTAAAAAAACATTTTATTATAATTCCAAATAATTATTTGGCTCCTTGTTTAATTGTAAGCAGTTACAAATCAATCTCTGTATTTAAATTGTTTTTTTCCCCCTGAAGTTTAGAGTTGATTCTTTCGTGCATGGTAACATTTCAATAATTACTTACCAAATGGAATTATATAATCAACTTTATATTAAGATATGTTTAGAATTTAAACATGGACATTTACAAGTTTTAAAATCAGTTGTCTTAGAAGTGAATTTAAAAAAATACATAAATAAATCAATTAAAATCCATAGTAAATCAATTAAAAATACATAAACAAACAAAACTCACTGCCAAGTAAGTTTAACGTTTAAGTTTCCACAATATACTTTCATTTTTATTTGTTCATCCGAAGGACCTATCAATAAATATGTATGTGGAGGGCATATGTGTGAGGTACATGTGCATACACACATGTGCTAAACATAAGTATGATTGTGTAGGAATCTGTTTTCTTCTGTCTATGTTCATTCTTCCCTTGGACATCTGACTGATTAGTCTCCCCTGACTGATTCCCGTGGTTCTGGTCAGGCAAATCTAGCACTATAATGTCCTGGCCAGCAGATTAACACCATAACCTAAGCTATGATTGTCAGATCCTCTCACTAAGAAATATGAGTTTTCCGTAAACATATAAAAAAGCAGAAGAAAAGCTTAATTGTCTGAAAGACTTGTCAAAATAGAAAAATCTATCGATTTCCCATATTCCTGTCCTGTTAGTTGATTTTCAATCAGAATAATTTGGCTACCCAACATTCTTCCAGTATGTTAATTATTCTGGTCTTAGGGTGAGTCAGTTTCCATTCCTTGCATTTTAAGAAAGTAACTGCTATTGTGTGTATAACAGTCTGGAAACAACTATCATGATGCATTTCAAGTGGCAAACTAAGAGGAATGGAATAATGACTGATACTCTTTTTTTTTTTTTTGGTCAAACAGGGTGTGTGTGTGCGTGTGTGGGTGTGTGTGGTAGTTTTTGCAACAAACGTGTAATTGAATTTTTATTATGTTTCAAAATTATACATGATAGGGCCTTCTAAATATAATACTTAAGAATAATATGTTTTCCTATTCAAGTATTCCATGCTCCTCAATGTTAAAAAGAAACAAAATATAATGTTTAAACATATCTGAGGGATTCAAATTGTTAACATTCTAGAAAGACTACTTTTACAATTAATATGCAGAAACAGATAACAAGGGTAAACATGTGGTAACCATCTTCTTAAATTAAATAAGCAAATCCAGAAAAGGATTGCCATAAAAATACAAACAAAACAGCTTTTCTTGGTAACTTTCAAATGCAGTCGTTTTAGTAAAAGTTAGATTACATCCTAGTTGAAGATATTTCCCTTAGACTAAGATAAAATTTAATGCAGTAGTTACAAATGTGGGTTGGGAGTTAGAAAGTATGGACTTCCATTCTAATTGTCATACACATTAGCCATTTTATTCTAGAAAACTTTCAGCACCCCTGTCTATATTCCTCATCTATGAAGTGTCCACTTACTAAACAGTCAGTATCTCAAAATAATAGGCTCTCTATAAATACATGTTAAGGCATAACAAATTGGCAATAATTAGGCATGCAGGAGAAACAAACCATATAGTCTCCATTGATTATTAGTAATAGCTTTCATGTTTGTTATTTTTTAAATGTTTCTATTCAATGTAGGCAGAAAATTAAAAACCATAAAATCAGATATTAAGGTTTCTGAAATGCATGTATTTACTATAATCTGTAGCACATTCAAAATGAAGTGACTATGCTCAGTAACTAAAAACATATCATCCTCAGCTTGCTTTAAATCTTTCAGTGACTTCTTAATGCATAGAGTCAAATGCAAATGATATTGGCCTCATTACCTTTCTCTTTCTTCCTTTTCAACATTTTCTTGCTACAGCCTCTTCTTCTCTATACATTTCAATTATACTTGTTTTATACTGGTTTTATAACCTTATTTGTACCAAACTCGTTTCTATACCTATACTCTGTCTGATGTTTTTCACCTACCATGTTGATAGGGCTTTGCATATTCTAAATTTTACCTCAAAAATTGCCTTGTCAAAAGGTCTTCCCTGAACACTTTTCCTTACCCTCACGATTCGTTCTCCATAAAAGCATCTTGCCTGTTTCTTGGAATACTTATTACAATGATCATTTAATTTATTTTATCTTATTTGTTTAATTTCAAAATTATTTTAGGCTAAAAAATGTTAGAAAAATAATAAAAATAGTTGCATGTATCATTCATACAGTGTTTATTACTAATATAACTATCTTGCAATGGTTGCAACTAAAATTAACATTATTCCAACACCACAAACTAAAGTACAGAATATATCTGTATTTCACTAGCTTTTCCATAAATGTTTCATTTCTTTCTAGTATATAATACATGCTCCCACATTGTATTTAGTTGTCATGCCTCCTTAGTTGCCTCTGATATGTAGCATTTCCTCTGTTTTTTTTTTTTTTCTTTTTTCTTTTTCATGACTTTGACACTTTTAAAGAGAACTGGTTAGATAGTTTGAATTTGACAAATGTTTGCCCATAGTTTGACTGAGGTTAGAGATTTGAGGGAAGAATACCATGGAGGTCATGTGCCCATCTCTGCATGGGGAGATGTGCCTGTCTCTGCATCTTTTAGCCACATGCCTCATTTTTGGTGATACAAAACTTGATGATTTGGTCAAGGTGGTGCCTGCCAGATTTTCTCACTACAAAGTTACTAACATTATCTTGGTTATTAATGTTTAATTACTGAATACATTTTCACTAGATGTAGCATTTAAAAAAGATAGGGTTTTGTTTCTTCTTTTCAGGACATTAAAAGTGTCACTGTGTATTGAGTCTTGCAAAGTACATGACTAAAATCCTGTTTTAATTCTTAATTTTGGTTCTCTGTATATTGTACATGTTTTCTTTTTTCACTGTCTTCCCTACCGATTTTCTCTGTCTTTTGCTTTTGTTTTTGAATGTGACATGGCTAGGAGGTTTTATTGTTTGGTTGTGTTGATTCATCCTGCTTGGTGTTCTCTGAGTTTGTTCTGAGTGGATGACTGTTACTAATTCTAGAACATTCTTGGTTATTTTTTCAAATATTTTTCTACCTTATTCCAATCCTTCTCATTCTAAGATTTTATTACATGTATGTTAGACATTTTGATGTTGTTCAGAGTCCTCTGTTCTTATGACTGCTTATCCTTGTAAGCAAAATAAGTTTGATACTGCTTCAGAGATGTGGACAGGGACCATGACCCATTTCTCAAAGTGACAATCCTGCATTAAAAAAGCAAGGTGTTAGACAGGGATAGTAGCCTCTGTTCTTCTCTGCTTTCCCCGTGCTGCATGGAAATCTGCCTCTACTTGCATGCTAAAATGAATGTATTAGGAGCCCCAGTATTCCAGACCTGCTGTTCCTGTGGTAGACAGCCTGTAAGTTAATGCTGGATGGAAAAAGAGAATTCCTGCCATCTCAGCCACAATTACATGGATTTTAATTTCAGCAACACTGTCATGGGACTGTGGAAATGGGGAATGCTGGAGGTCTGCCTTTCCTTTGCTTTTAACTGGTGGCTGAAGGGAGAGGGACACTCGTCTTCTTAGACACACCCATTTGATGGAGCAGCCATCATGTTAAGCTGGGGGATGAAAGGGAGGTATTGGGTTGTGGTTCAAGTGCCACAGACCCTTGATAATCTCATGAAGATTCACTGGTTTTTCTTGAATAAATATTTATTTCTTTTCTTGACTGTGTTGAACCACCAGAAGTGTCTATTGGAAGCCCTCTTCATCTCTAAAATTTGCTTTCTACTTATGATATTCCTAATACATTATTCCTTGTAGTGTTAATTTATCGGCTGAAATCTTCCTTCCCATCTTGCATATGGTACACCTTCTCCATTAAAAACAGCTTAATTGTATGTATCACAAATTTCCTCCAATCCTACTTCGAACTTCTTTCTCAAATTTGAGTCTGATTATTGCTTTGCATATTGCAGATTTATTATTTTTGTTCTCTATTTATATGCTTCATATTTTTTAAATATCAAACATCTAGTGTAAGACAGTAAAGATTGAGGTAAATGTTTTTAATGCCTGATTATAACAAAAATTTTCTTCTATTCTAAATTTAGGCAGGAGACTGAATTAATGTATTTCAGAGTCAGAGTTAAGTTCTGTTGTTATGATTACTCTTAGTGGATCATATATTATAGATATTCTAATGATATCTTCTTTTAAGGGTTGATTTATACAACATTTTTCCCCTCAATATTTATTCTGCCTTCAGTTTATGTCTCTGGTACTGAGAAAAGGACCTAACATATAGCAGATTTGATGTTTTATTAGTAATTTGTAAAAAAAAAAAAAAAAAAAAAAAAACCAAAAGAGAGAGAGAAAGGAAAGAAGGAAGGAGGAGGGAAGGAAGGAAGGAGAAAAGGAAGGAAGGAAAAACGAAAGACAGGAAAAGAAAACGAATGAAAAAAAATGATTCTTCTGTTCAATGGCTTTGAGTGAATTGCTCAGTTTTAAAACTAGAGAAATTTTAAGAAATTGCTTTCTCCAACCTCTTCTCCTCCTCTTTAGTTTCTTTTTACTCTGAGTATATAACAAGATAGACATCTCAGATTATAAATTGATGAGTTCTTTCCCTATTTATATTTCTAAATGTAGCAGTTTTCTTGGTTTCCAATAGAATTGTTTTGTTTTCAGATTTTAATTTAAAATATTTTTAAAGCTTTAAAAAGTTATTAAAAGAGTAGTAAGATATCACATGTGCTCTCACCAGGTTTTTCTGTTAATATTTAATCACGTTATTCTAATCATACTCTGTCAACATAGAAATATATACATGCATAACTATATATACACACAAATTGATACAAAAACATATAAATACAAAACATTTTCCTGACACATTTATGTTGCGGGTATGAGGCCAATTTACTCCTTGCTATTTCAGTTTTTATTTCCTGAGAGCAATCACAGTCTAACATCACAATAGTACAACCATAAAAATCAGGACATTTTCATTGGTAAAATTCTACCATCTATTTAGAGATGTTAATATTTTACCAATGATCCTACTCTTTCATTTTATAAGCTCAGGATCCATCCAGAATTATGCATTTCATTTACTGGACACATTGCATCAGTCTTCCTCAGTCTGGAATAGTTCCTTAGCTTTTTCTTATTGTGTTCATGACCTTGGCATTTGTGTGTGTGTGTGTGTGTGTGTGTG
>NW_012101798.1:1262460-1300469 GCF_000951045.1 Mandrillus leucophaeus
AAAGATATACAAAGTGAAGGAAATGGATAAAAGATACATATATGGGGAAGTGACATATGTTTCATATAATCACAAATTATTTGTATTATTTGTGGAATGTTTGTAAATCTGTTGCAGTAAAACAACTAACCGTAGTAGTAATAGCTTGACAAGTTCATTTCATCACTTAGAGATGATGCTTTTTTCTTCTTGCAAATTTCCATATATATTTGGAGAACTGGATCAGTTTATTCTTTGAAACTGAAATAGCAAAGTACCAAGTCCCATCATGTGATTTTGTGAAGGTTTCATCCTTGCCTGGATGCTATCTGTCCTCCTGATACCATCTTTCCTTAATTACTGTAGATGAATGCTGGCTTTTTATATTTGGTAATTTTTCAAAAGAAGCTCTTCAACCAAACTGCTCATTTTTTAATGTAAGGGTTTTGAAAGTTTGTCATTTGCTCTGTCGAAAACTTTGAGATCTTTGGGTTTCTTATAATCACCATACCAATTTATATGATATAATGAAAGAAAATAGAACTTTAATAATGACTTTGCCACCAATGATACCCAAGATAATAGGCTGGTAGAAAAATATCCATAGTTTCATGGCAGTGTTTTGAATGGTAATCAATATAACAGTGGCATGCTGATAGCAGCGTAAAGCTATCTTCTTCTTCAAGTGTGTATGAAACCCAACCCAGGCCAGCTTGCTGAATAGAGATACTTATCATTAGTTCTACTCAAATATAAAGTTCCTTTAAAAACAATTGGAGCCATATGTGACCTAATTGCATTTTGGTTTTGTTGTTAATATTTATGGATAAATTAAATTTTCGAACTATGTTGCCTATATTCTAAAACATTAATTACTTTTCAGAAGATATTTTTTGGCTTCTAATTAAAATAAAAAGCTATAATCTCCACAATATCATTGCATTAAACCTGAAAAATCTGCAAGATGTGTGTGGTTAAGGATGACAGAAGAAGCTAGTTACATCTTAAGAAAGACATCAGTATTTGGTGTGGAACAATTTAGAATCAGAAATAAATAATTTCAGAGATAATATATTATCTTCTATATGTCAATGTACATATTCTATCGCATGTAAACTACCTTTTTGACATATGTCATATCTGTGCTTTTCTCTCCTTAAGATACATATATTCTCAGCAAAGAAAGACATTATTTTTGTATTGTCCTTTATTCTCTAATCAAAAAGGAATTTCTTTTTATAATTCTTTGAAAGTATATCAATGAATTTGCTTGTTCTTTATATATTGTCCCCATGGATTACTGTTATTTTCAGGATCATATTCTCAAATATCTTTTATAATCATTTCTTTCAATAACCTTATAAAATATGGAAGGGCTTATAAACATTCATTTGTTTTCTAATATTTGTAGGACACTCTCTCTTGATTTTGCATATTTCTCTTCTAGTGCACTTCATATCTATTCTTCACTCCTCAGATTCCCAGCTTCTCTCATCTATACTTTATGGTATCAACTTTGAATATATTAACATTGTATTCTACGATCACAAATAAATACACTAACCTTTCTTTTAGAACAAGTTCTAGGCCGGGCACAGTGGCTCAGGCCTGTAATCCCAGCACTTTGGGAGGCCGACTGTGGGTGGATTGTTTGAGCTGAGGTCTTGAGCTGAGGAGTTCAAGATCAGCCTGGGCAACATGGTGAAAACCCATCTGTACTAAAATACAAAAAAAAATTAGCCGGGAGTGGTGGTGCGCACCTGTAATCCCAGCTACTCTGAAGGCTGAGGCAGGAGAATCTCTTGAACCCAGGAAGCAGAGGTTGCAGTGAGCTGCGATCGCACCACTGCACTCCAGCCTGGGCAACAGAAGGAGACTCCTCCTCAAAAGAAAAGAAGAAACAAACAAAAATGAGTTCTAAAAGCACAAAGGAATATAAAGCACTGATCGTATGTTTATATGAATATAATGCTCACTGTTAATTATATCAGATAGTTATTTTATATGACAAGCAACCACAAAATTTCAACACAATGCAAAAGTGAGTATGTATTCCTTACTCATTAATCAGCATATTAGCTGATGTTAAATGAACACCTAGGATGAACCCATTAATGAAGATCTCTAATGAACACATTAATGCAGTGATATTGTGGGGTATAGCCTGCAAGAGTAGGCTCAGCTAGGCTCTCTTCAGGTGTCAAGTTCAGATGTGATCTGTTCCACATGTATCTCCCTCTAAAACACAGTTATCCAAGAAAGGTTTGCTTTATATAGTTGGAAGAAATGTGAGAAGAGAAGCCCAACCATGCATGCATATTTTAAAGTTTTGCCTTTAATATATCTGCTAACTTTGTATTGGTCAAAGTAAATCACTTGGCAAACTCTAAAGTCAAGAGGTTATGAAATATACTTTGACCTTACTAAAGGTATAGCAATTATGTTAATGTATGCTACTATATGACTGGAGTAAATAATAAATATTAGACAAATAATTCAATATAACACAACTACATATTCAAGTTAAATGTGACAGCTATATCTCCTGACTTGTGTAAGTTTCTTTTTAAAATTTTTTTGTTATCAAATTTTATCCTTTAAGTTATTTAAATATATCAGATGTAATATTTATTCTGTGAAATTCTCTTCTTTCTTGAATAAAACCAAACAGATTTCTCTACTCTCATCCTTCTCTGTCATTTTTCATGATTATTCTCTAGCTCTGCACTAAAGCTACCATCTCAGGTAAACTGCTTTTTATATTTGTAAATTAGATGTAATACTGTTTGGTCGAGTGTTCATATGTATTAAGTTACTGTCCTGATTTTCTGAAGTTTATTCTCAAGTAACTTCTTTAGAAGGAGTGCCTCAAGGTGAATTAAACTTTGTGAGATCTGCTAATCTGAAATTTTATTTAACTTCCATTTAGGTTAGATTGAAAGTTTGGCTAAACATCAAAGTCTAGATTTTAAAAATTGAAATCTTTATAAAAATTTATGAGAACTATGATACTAGGTGTGATTTATTCCTTTGAATTTTGTTTTATAAAAATGTGATGTCTGTTTTATCCTTGAATTTGTGAGATTTCACAATAGTAATGTTTTGAAATTTCATAATGGGTTAATGTCAAAATTATATCTTCAATCTTTTTTTGGTAAGTAGGCTTGCTTCCCGCCAATTTTTACTAAAAATCAAAAACAACAACAGCAACCCTTGTGCTATATGTATATTACTCTGGGGAAATGTCTAGTGCCAGATTACTCTGTTTCAATCATATCAGCAGTTTCTTTTTTGTCTCATAGTAATGAAATGGTTTTATATTTTTATGGATTTTGGTGGAAAAACACAAAAGTTGCAGAAAAACATAGATGTTTTATGCATTTTATTTAGTCCTATTTATGCTTCTAAAGTGCAGCATTTTAGCAACTTAAGTTTCTTAATAATTTACTCCTATTAATTGGACTGCACATACAAATTCTGGGCAACTTTTGCACTTACTAGTCTTTGTTTAAATATATGCAATCTTACTAAAACGAGTTTATTTGTAATATAAGAGTTGGATGTATGTGTACATTAGAACATTCATTTGTCACAGTGGAAATTCTCGAGTTCTGTTTCTCTTCTAGTTATTGTCTGAACTGTGGCTGTAGTAAGCTTCTGAAAAGCAGTTTTTATAATGTCACCGTATGCCACTAAACCTTTAATATGGCTCTCCACTACCGTCTTAGTCAATATGAGCAGCTATGCCAAATACTATAGACTAGGTGCCTTAAACAACAAACATTTGCTTCTCACAGTTCTGGATGCTGGGGAGTCCAAGTCTCCAGCAGATGCAATGTCTGGTGAGAGCCCGCTTCCTGTCTTCTAGAGGGACTACCTGCTGTATCTTCACATGGTGGGAAAAAAGAAGTAAGATCTCTAGTGTCTCTTCTTAGAAGGACACTAATCCCATCTTGAAGCCTCCACTTTCATCTTCATTACCAAATTAACTCTCAAAGGCCCCGATAACAAATACCATCACACTGGGGAATAGGGCTTCCACATACGAATTAGGGAAAACAACATTCAGTCCATGGCATCCGCCTTAAAAATAATATTGAAATCCCTATCTGGATGTGCAGGTCCAGCATGACCCAGCCCCAACCAACCAATCCACCTCATCTTTACTTTATCTCCTAATAGAAACCTGATCTTCTATAGCCTCAAAACTCCACCTACCCAACCCTTGCTGTTCCTACCCTGCTGTATCTAATATCCAAATCATTCCATACCTTCTCCCCTACTTTTGGAAAAAAATTCTACCATGACATCACTTTGTTAATGGCAGCACCTTTCTTTCTCTATGTCTAACACCATCTCAGATAAATCCCTGCCTATTGGTTTTACCTTGGGCTTTTGTATCTAAAGCACCTCTTCACCGACTGTTAGGCTATGCTGCTTTCCCTTCTTTTATGTTACAAGCGTGAACTCATCTCTTTAACATAAAACTAACATAATTTTAAATTGTGAAATATTTCATTTTCAAATAAAATGTGTGACTACTTTATTGAAGCATTGATGCTATGCTTCTTGAATGCATCCATTGGCAAATGTTAGTATTTTATTTGGGTAACTATCTAGAAGGCAGTTTGAAAACTAGAAAAAAATTATTCAAATGTATCTTAATTAGATAGATAATGGCTAAGGGAGTATATTGTCATTCATTTCCTTTCTTTCATTTTCTCTTTATCTAGATTAGGACCTACTCTAACTTAATTATTCCTTTAATTTCATTCTGAGAATATAGCTATCCTAGGTACTGTATTTTGGAATTATTAGTAATGAGAGGAAAATAGAGTTTCTAAAAGTAAAGTCATGAATCATTTGTCAAACATAGGTTTGTGAAAGTAATTTTAATTATTTTTTACTTGTGTGAAATGTAAGGTGTATAAGTGCAGTTTTATTACATGGATCTAGTAAGTCATAGTAAAGTGTGGGATTTTAGTGTGACCATCACTAGATAGTGTGCATTGCACCCATTAAGAAATGTATCATTCTTAATCACCCCTCCCACTGTAAGATTCATTTTTATGTGATCAATTATATCATGACAAATAGAAAATCACTGATGTGTGCTAATACCATATGTAAGTCTAATGACACTAGGCCATAGATCATCTGCTATATATCATGAAGATCTCTCCTAAAACTAAAGAGCATATGTAGTAAAAGCTATTCCATATGGCATTATCAAAAGGATTTAATGCCCAGTTATTACACATATCATACACACATCTAAGAGTAAACACTTCAGTCTCTTAGATTTAGACTATTTCAAACTCAGAAAAGTAGGCAGATCCTAAATGTATAGATGCCCACAAATACAAAATCACAAAAAAAAAAAATCTTCCTTTTAGTTTGTTACTCATTTGCTGCTGAATAATAAGGACTGGTACTGCATTTCTTACTGTCTTGAACACTTCACTCAACAATGCTTGCAGTAGTAGACAGGTAAAAATCATTAAATCATATGTAGAAATAATTTTACAGGTGTCCTATTACAAAGTTAAAATGTGATTTACAAGAATGTAACAAATATGAATATGACTTGCATATAAACTTTTACTCAAAAAGAGATTATCACACAAAACATGTGGAAATGGGCATGAATATCATTATATAGATAGGTAAACAAGTTTGACATTTTTATAATTAGTAGAGGTAGTTGGAAAAGATTCCAATTTTATTAAAAAAATAACACAATGGAAATGACTTTAGAAAGAAAAAAACATAAGCTAAAAAAATTTACAATTTTTTTGCATAAAAACAATCAGTTAATTTATAACTCTGACTCTTTGAAGATTCAAATTCTGTACAATGAAAAATCATAATGCCAAAGAAACTTGAAACTAATTTCTACATTTAGTTCATTGGAAAAAGCATGGCAATTACTAACATTCTGACGAAAAAATAAGCAAAACTAAAGCTGTAAGACATAGAAAATCAAAACTGGAAGACAGAAAATTAAAGCTATTGAAACATAATATGAATAAAGTAAGTGACTCAAGTTTGTTTTGTCTCTATTTCATAAAGTAGAATTTATGTAGAGTAACTACACAACGCAAAAAATGTATATTTTCAAAAATTATTTGAGAGGAATCTGATTATTTTATTAAGTGGGCAAATGAGAAGGGGGAGAATATGATCTACTATTACCTGAACAGTGTTATAACATACTTGTGTTATTTTAATTGGTTTTATCACAGCTAGTGAGTTCTAGCTTCATTCAAGTATTGGGGAGGGCAGAGGCAAGTAGAAGGTAAAATACTTAAAGATATAAAATAACGTAAGTTGTAAAGTTGTAACCTAAGAGAAGGTGAAAATAACTTCACTTTGAACAAGCAAAATAATTAAAAGAGCCCAAAATTATCCAAGACAAATAGAAAGCAATTAATAGAAAGGCATTCACTAATACATATAGAATTTGGGTCTGGAAACTTTTCCCAGGAAACCTATTAAGAGTTATTTATTAAAAATTCTACCTATTTTTAAATATTTCTACTATTAACTCTATGAATATTAAAAAATGATGCATTGTATAAAATTTATGCATAGTTTTAATTAAAAAGAAATTCATCTGTTATTATGAAAACATATAAACACCCATATATAGTAATTGATGTTTAGAAAATTATAGACCATAACTTGAGGTTAGTTCTTTAATTTGAACTAATGTTAAATTTAAATGGAGATTGATTTTTTTCCTGTGTTTTATTTCTTTTAAAAATCTCATGAAATTTTTGATTTGGTCAACTGGTTGGCTCATCTGAACTTACATTACATTTTTCAGAGAAGTATACTAAATGCAAAATTCTATTTGAAACTTTTCAAAAATGTCAAGCCATAAAATCTGAAAGATGAACTAATATGAAATTTAACTCAGAGAAATGTGGATATGTCTTTTCTATGCATATATCCAGAGACAGATGTCAGAATAAACTTTAAGTTAAATTATACATAAAAGGTTTAAACTAGGGTTTTTCAAACAAAATAAACATAAGTGAAAGGAAAACAAGAAAACAGAGTTTTCATAACCTCAAAATATCTGTCCCAAGATATTTATTTGCAGAGGAAAGACAATACCTTTAAAGTAGACAATCTTGGAAGAAATCTTCTTAATTAACTTAAATCAATGTCGTTAGTAGTGAGGTATATTAACACGATGAAAATAACAATGATGTACTAAAAAGGACACCTCATTTTTCTGGGACCCTTTAAAAAACGCATAACCTTAGTCTAATAGGGTGGAAACATTCGAAAAATCTAGTTGGAGGGACATTCAACACAGTAACCAGTGTGCTTCAAAAGTGTCAGAGAATGAAAGACAAGGACATGCTCAAAAACTATCACAGATTGCAAAAGGCTTAGGAAAAGGAAAACAAGCATACAATGTGGAATTCTGAATAGGATCCTGAAAGATTAAAAAAAGACAGTAGTGGAAATCTGGTGAAATTCCAATAGAGACTTTAAAGTACATAATGTTTCTGATAATTGTAAAACATTATGTAAGATGTTACGTTTGGTGAAAGCTGGGTAAGAGATATATGGAAGCTCTCTGTACTATTTCCATATATTTTCTTTAGTCTGGATACAATTAAAAAGTAACAAAAAAAGTTATTGGAGGGAGCACTATAGTAAAGAAAAATAGATTAGATTTTGCCAGGCATTGGTATAAGATGTGGGACTGATGACAAGTAAAATAGGAAGAAATTCCTTTAGGTGATGGAACTAGTCTGTATCTTGATTGTCTGGTGGTTAAATTGCTCTCTACATTTCACAAAACGCATAGAAAGGTAATCAAAAGAGTACAACTGATCATATGTAAAACTTAAATGAAAAAATAAAAATAGCAAGTTGACTAGGAAACTATTTACAACAAATACAATATATAGGTATTGTTTAATATATAGTTATAATATATAGTTTCATTATATAATATATGATAAAAATAAAAGAACTATTAATAAAAAAGCACAGTATCCAACAATGGTGTTGGGAAAAGTGACTAGCCACTAAAACTGGACCTCTTCCGTACACCGTATGCAAAAATCAATTCGAGATGGGCTAAAGACTTAAACATAAGATAAACCATACAAATCCTAGAAGAATACCTGGGCAATACCATTCAGGACACAGGCATGAGCAAAGACTTCATGTCTAAAACACCAAAAGCAATGGCAACAAAACCAAAATTGACAAATGGGATCTAATTAAACTAAAGAGTTTTTGCACAGCAAAAGAAACTATTATCACAGTGAACAGGTAATCTACAGAACAGGAGAGAATTTTTGCAATCTATCCATCTGACAAAGGGCTAGTATCCAGAATCCACAAAGTACATAAACATATTTACAAGAAAAAAAACAACCCCATCAAAAGGTGGGCAAAGGATATGAACAGACATTTCTCAAAATAAGACATTTATGCAGCCAACAAACATGAAAAAATTATCATCCTCACCGGTCATTAGGGAAAGGAAAATCAAAATCACAATGCGATACAATCTCATACCAGTTAGAATGGCGATCATTACAAAGTCAGGAAACAACAGATGCTGGAGAGGACGTGGAGAAATAGGAATGCTTTTACACTGTTGTTGGGAGTGTAAGTTAGTTCAAGCACTATGGAAGACAGTGTGGAGATTCCTCAAGGATCTAGAACTAGAAATACCATTTGATCCAGCAATCCCATTATTAGCTATATACCCAAAGGATTATAAACCATTATACTATAAAGACACATGCACACGTATGTTTATTGCGGCACTATTCACAATAGCAAAGACATGGAACCAACCCAAATGTCCATCAATGATAGACTGGATAAAGAAAATGGGGCACACAAACACCGTGGAATACTATGCAGCCATAAAAAGTTGAGTTCATGTCCTTGGCAGGGACATGGATGAAGCTGGAAACCATTACTCTCAGCAAACTATCACAAGAACAGAAAACCAAACAGCACATTTTCTCACTCATAATTGAGAACTGAACAAGGAGAACACATGGACACAGGGAGGGGAACATCACACACCAGCGACTGTTAGGGGATGGGGGGCTAGGGGAGGGATAGCATTAGGGGAGATACCTAATATAGGTGACAGGTTAATGAGTGCAGCAAATCACCATGTCATGTGTGTATCTATGTACCAAAATTGCACACTCTGCACACGTACCCCAGAACTTAAAGTATAATAATAAAGAAAAGAAAAAGACAACCATATGTTGTCTACTAGTAAAAAAAATAATAAAGTTTAAATCTCCCCCAAATCTCTGTATTTCTTGTAAGTCTTGTGAAGTACTTTCTCAGGATAAATGTCACTATATTCAAATAAAATTGTCCCATTGATAATCCATAAAGATTTATTATTAACTCCAATCGTATTCAAATCTCAACCATCTGAAATGGTTGTTACGTCTGTTTTGCTGGAGGCTTCATTAGGTCAGAAATTTAAACCTTCAGAAAATTTTCTTGAGTTAAAATATCACACATCCCTCTCCCCAGAGTAGAAACTATCTAATGAAAAGCAATTATGTCTTATTTGGTAAATGAAAAAGGAAAGAAATTACCTTATCATGTAGGTCGGTGTTTCTCAAAGTGGGGTTTGAGGAGCAGCAGCAGCACCTCAGAATTTTTTAAAAATGGAAATTCCCATTCCCACTCCAGACCTATAGAATCAAAGGCTCTGAAAATGAGGTCTTGTAATCTGTGTTTTAACAAGATCCTCCACGTGATTCTAATGCATGCTCAAGTTTGAGAACTCCTCATGTAGGATAATACTGAGGGGATGTGGATGTTTTGAAGCAATTGACAAGTCTTCAGAAGCTCTAAATATCTTGTGAGTTCATCTGTTAAGCTCTGGGACATCTCCCCTAAATAACTATACATTTCATAATGTACTGCTTTTTATATCTACATTGAAGTTGTTTTATTTCACAGGGAAAAAAAGCATAGTATGTGAAGAGCAATTTATTTTGGAATCACAGACAGTAGCTAGAAAACTAAATGTGATGATAAATCAGCATATCAGTACTTAATTATGTATAACTGAATTAAATAGAATATGATAAAATATTTTGAAATAGAGATAATATTTAATTATTTGAAGATTTAGGTGGCAAGTCATTGTTACTAAATCATTATGTTTAACAAAATCATTAAGTATACAAATTATATCAGTGAGGCTGTAAACCTAATATGCTTTTAATTCTGTTTTCAAATCTCTCTTAGTTTTTATTAAACCATTTCTTCAGTAAGTAGAAAGTGAATTTTTGCTGTGTGCCTAGTACCATGATGTGATCTGAATCTAGTGTGGTGTTAGAGACTGACATGGTGAAGAATTTAAACAATAGCACACACTAAGTTGATGCAAAGACTCTACCTGCTGCAAACAAGGATCTATGTAAATAGATGTGAAACATGTATACACATACACACACCTGTGTTCATGTCAGTTACCAGAAATGAGGAGGTAGCTTAAAGTCTGAATTGAAAGTTTAGGCTCATATATTAGTCTATTTGCACACTGCTATAAAGAACTATCTAAGACTGGATAATTTATGAAGAAAAGAGGTTTAATTGACTCTCAGTTCTGCAGGTTGTACAGATCATGGATGGGAAGCCTCAGGAAACATACAGTCATGGCGGAAAGTGAAGGGGAAAGCAAGCACGTCATACTATCACGGAGCAGGAGAGAGAAACGGGAAGTGCTACACCATCAGATCTCATGAGAACTCACTATGACAAGAACAGCATGGGGAAATTTGTCCCCATAAATCCATCACCTCCCACCAGGCCCCTCCTTCAACAGGTGGGGATTACAATTCGACATGAGATTTGGGTAGGGACACAGAGCCAGACCATATCACCTGGTATCCAGTTAGACAATAATTTTTGAACCTGGATATTATCCTGTGTAGCTGGGAGCTGGTATTGTAATGCACAAAAAGAAACACAGCCTTGATGATTACAGAAGACCTAGCCCTGAGATCCCTGATTAAATATGTAATTCTAAATGGTCCTTCTGCCAACGGGTCCTACCTGTTCCAGGGTGGCAAGGCCTGGGTCGGGGGCACCACTGATGCTTACATGCTAAGGCCCAATTTACATGGGCCTGGTCATAATCTTCAAGGAGAAATCTCTGAATTAGTGACAGGAGGCTTAGTAAGTAAGTGGTGAATGTCCTCTAGGCCAGGGCTGAGAGAACAGCTGCTGTACTTTAGCCTTCTGTCCTCACTTGCCATCAAAGGAATAAACCCTCCTCTCAAAGTGGTACCAGTATCCTGTGTCCCAACTAACTATATTTTCTTCCCTCCTATACCAATTATTGAATGGTTGAGACAACAATTCAATGGCTCTAAGACCTGTGCCTATGCACCACAGATTGTACTTGAGGGGCCCCAAGGAAGGGGAAGTTTATCTGGGGAGCAATGGAGGAAATACCCTAAGGCTTCTACTATTCACATGAAAATTACAGACCTGTCTTTAAATTGTCCTGATGTGGGGGATCATACACTATGGTGGGGACTGGCCGTTCAAAAGAGCCATCAAGTGGTTACACCTGCCTAAACCCTAGAGGGCACCATGAACAGGGATCTTCTGGGTGCCACCCCAAGAATTTAAGACTTCTAAATAGGAAATCTTGATCCTGCCTAGTGGAAATAACCTTGCTTGCAAGATAAGCAAAGAAGTCTAGCTGGCGGACATTAGGACCCAGGAGGCAGGAGTCAGAAGATGTGGCTGTCTCATGCTCAGTAACCCGTGCAGGGGGAGCCTCTGGTGGGTCCATGGTCTCAACCAGGATATCTGGGAGACTAAGACGTCCACTGAGCACTCCCAGGTGCAATTCGGGACCACCATGGAAAGTGAAAGAGTTGAAAGTAGTTTCAGGCCAACCGACACTCCCAACGCGGAAGGGTCAGGGGTTTCTTAGCCCTTTTCCAGACAGCCTGACACCCATGTCTGTAGTCCCGCAGCTGTGCTAATTGCCTGTAAGTGGCTGACAGGAGCCCAGTTTAGCCTCCGAATTCTAAGGAAGGACAGAACAGAACAGCAAGCAAAAGAATCCAATCATACTCACCGTGTGACAATCTAGATGCCTTTCCTAGAGACTCTTGGCTGGCTCACCAAAATGTAACACCTAAGGTTCTTGCCTAGCCACACCAAAGAATTGGTGTGGCACGTGACCTTGGCGAGTGATAGAGACGTGGACCAATAGAGAGAAAAAGTTGTAGGCTTTATTGAGCAGAGTGAAACTACAAAGCTTCCACAGTGTGGAAGGGGCCCTGAATGGGTAGCCACTGTTGGTTTTCAGTGATTGCCTTTTATACTCTCTAAGGCGGGAAATACTTGCCGCAGGAAGATGTTACCATAGTGAGGAAGGTAGTAAATTATTTTGTGACATGTCTTAGATTTTGAGGAAAATCGGAATTGCATCTTAGGTTTTATCTACTTTATGACCTTGCAGCGGCATGGCAAAGGAGGCAGGATCTCACAGGACGTTACAAAGTATGTTTACAAGGAATTGGAATTGCGAGTATCCATAAGGTCCGCTGGTCACAGAAAAACGGGCAGTTAACATTCCTTTTAGTTTTGGGGGAAGGGGAAGAGAGAGAGGTCGAGAGGACAAAGGGAAATTTACAGCAAATTTTTTGCTGTTTGTAGATTTCTTGGGGAAGAAAACACATGCACAAATCCTGGTGTTAGGAATATTTTAAGCGTATATCTTCAATATTACTCATCCAGGACCGAAGTAAGTCCTGATGCAGGAAATGAGTTAGCTTCACAGCCTTCTGAGCCCCTACTCGATCCAGGAAGCTCAGCTGGCCCCTCCTTTCCATGAGATCCTAAACTTAAGAACCCTTAGAAGTAAATATACTTCAAGCTAAAGACAGTAAACCAAGACCTTCAAATCAGTAAAATGTTGGCACAAAATCGAAAGATTCGATCTATAATGACAGAAATAGAATGTTGTTTTGAGATCTTACTATCCTTCTTTCTTCTTACTTTGTTATACATATAACTTGTAACTTTATTTAAATGAACCTTACCAGTTGTCCTAAAAGGATTTTTCGAAATATTACGCCATTTATATCATTACCACATTCTTGACCCTCCTATCCTTTCTCACATTTAAATGTATCATTCACCTGTGCGTTTCTCTGAATCTTTTTGATGATTAGATCTATCTGCTACAACTTAAGCTCCTAATAAACACCTAATTGAAATTTCGTTAAATATTACAGAGGAAATATTCACTTCAACTGGTTCATTTTATAATATAATTATTCTTGTATATTAACTCCAACCTTCAATCTTCTAAAAATCAGGCTCTCACCACAAATTACTAGAATGCCTCTGTTGAAACCATTTCACCCTGTGGGCATAACTGAGTTCATCAGGGTGAACAATGGATATAGGAGCTATTCTCACCACAGTAGTCAGTCTGTTTGTTCTTTTCAAACGTTCTCCAGACTGCTTCTCAGGAATTATTCATTTCTATTAAGAGAATTCCACGAATCTCAAAGGATGGATAATTGGCTTATTCCTGATGTGATAAATTGGACAATATGTTCCACACCAGGGTTTAATTCTTAAGTGGAAAGCAGACTTTCAATCAACTATGTACTCTGTCTTGTATTTATGATGCACTTACTAGAAATTTCAATAGATAAAAAATCCCTATTTCTCCAGAGGACCATGTTTCCTTGGGAATTATACCTGGAAACCTGAAAAATAAGGAAAGCACCGACAACCCAGGATTGCTTCCTAAAAGAGAATAGATTTTCTTCATGTGCACTTTTAGGTTGCTATTCCAACAACAAGTATATAAGCAACAATAAAAATTGATCCAGATTTTATCAATGAATTTCAAAGAAGTGAAGAACAACTATTGATTTTGCTGTAGGGGCCAAGCTTATATTCATTAACCAGGATCCAATCACAGCCCTGGATTTATTTTTGCGGAGGCAAGAAAGGTAATAGTTCATATTTTACATTGCATCAATATAAATGTCACTGGTCGGGTGAAACAACGTACATGTAAGCTTAAAGAAAAATCATCTATCTTCCTATAATTAAGTTTAATTGATCATAGACATATTATGTTCTAAGCTTAGCAATTTAGATATATATACTCATTATTTTAGAGGAATTAGTAATGACTGTGCTTCTGATCATTCCTTTTATTTCATTTGCAAATGTATTCTTTCCAGAATCTTAAATGCCTGTATCTATCCATTTTACATTGGATAATTCCTGAGTTCATGCTATAATAATAAAAAACAACAAAAATATTCAGTACTTTTTTAGTCTAGCTAAAACCAATAATATCTATACAAATTTTGACAGACTGTGATTTTCTGTTGATGTGTAATTTACATACAATAATATTTAACCTTTCAAGTACAAATCAATGTTTTTAGTGTATTTGCAAAGATGTGCAACTATTACCACTAAACAATTCTAGAATATTTTCTATTTGTATATTATTTACTATATCTTCTTTGAAGGAATATCTATTCAGATTCTTTGCCAATTATTAAATTTGGTTGTCTCTTTAATATGGAATCATGGATATTCTTTCTAACTTCTGGATAAAGATACCTTTTATAGATATGTGATTTCAAATATTTTTCCCCATTCTGTCAATGCCTTTTTAAATTTTCATTATAGTGTCCATTGAGATACAGTTTTAATTTCAATATTGATTTTGTAATTTGTCTTTTTTCTTTTCCTTGATAATGAAGTCCAATTTATGTTTTTTTCCACTGATGTTTTTGTTGTTATATCTAAGAAATTTTAGCCTAATCCAAGATCATAAATATTTTCTTGTAGGAGATTTTTTAGTTTTAATTTTTATATTTAATTTTATGATCCATTTTTAGTTACTTTTTGTGTATAATGGGAAACAAAGATCTATCTTCATGGTTTTGCACGTAGGTATCCAGTTTTATTCGAGAACCGTTTGTTAAAAAGACTACTTTATCCCCATTGAATTAACTTGGCAGCCTTGTTGAAATTCAATTGACCATAAAATGATGGGTTAATTTATGGGCAATAAAATTCTATTTTACTGATTTATATGTCTATCTTTATGCCAGTACCACAGAGTCTTTCTTAGATTAGCTTTATAATGGTAAACCCTCAAGGTTAGCCAGAGATGGAGCTTAGGGCCTTTTCAGGCCTTTCATCTAGGTTATATAATTTGTTGGAATCCAGTTGTTTATGATATTTCCTTGTATAGCTATTTTTGCAGTCAGTAATAATGATCATCCCTTTATTTTTGATTTTTTGCAATTTGTCTTTTCTCTTTTTCTTGATAATTCTAGCTAAAGGTTTATCAATTAAATTGATCTTTTAAAAGAACTAACTGCTAATATTACTGATTTTCTTATTGGTTTTCTATTTAGAATTTCTTTAAATTCTGCTTAAATTATTAATATTTCCTTTTTTCTGCTTGCTTTGGATTTAATTTATCATCTTATTCTGGTTTTCTAAGATGGAAAGTTCTATTATGGATTTGATTTTTTCTTTCTAATATATGTATTTTCAGCTATAAATTTTTCCTCTAAGTGTTGTTTTAGTTTCTTCCCATAATTTTTAGTGTGTTATGCTTTCGTTTTCCTTCATCTCAAAGTACTTTTTAATTTGTCTTCTGATTTCTTATTTGACTCGTTTTATTTAAAGTGTCTGGTTTATTTTCACATGTATTTAAATTTTCCATATTTCCTTCTGCTATTGATTTCTAATGCCATTAAATGCAGGTCAGTGAAATGTATTTTACAATTTCAACCATTTCAAAAAATATTTCCTTATTTATTTTTAATTGGCTATAATTATACTTATGGGATAGAATCTTAGGATTTGATCTTTGTATACATTACAGAAAAATTTAATAAAGTTAATTAACATATCCATTATCTCACCAACTTATTATAGTTTTATGATAAGAACATTAAAAATCCATTAGTTTAGCTATTTTAAAACATTAAATACATTATTATGAACTGTGGTCATGATGAAGTGCAATTGATCATGAAAATTTATTCCTGCCATCTAACTGAAACCTTGTACACTTTGATCAATATCTTCTCTTCCCATTCCCCTGCCAAACCACCACAATCTCTGGTAATAACTTTCTACTCTCTGCCTTTGTGAAATCGATATCTTTAGATTCCACATGGAAGTGAGATCATACATTATTTTATCTCTCCGTGTCTCGCTTATTTCACTTAACATAAAGTTTACCAGTTCTATCTATGTCACAAACGAAAAAATCCCATTTTTTAAAAAAAGCTATGTAGTTTTCCATTGTGTATATATACTACATGTAAAAAGTTTATTCACTCATTGATAGACACTTAGATTGCTCCATTCTTGGCCATTGTAAATAATGCTGCAAATAACATCAGTGTACAGATGTATCTTTAACATAAAATTTTCAATTCTTTTGTATATATTCCAGAGACGGAATTGCTAGATCATATAGTAATTCTCTTTTTAGGTTTTTGAGGAAATTCCATACTATTTTCCAAAATGCTTGTACTAGTTAACATCCCCAACAGTGTATAAGGATTTCATTTGCTTCAGGTACTCCAACACTTGTTATGTTTTGTCTTTTTTGTAACTGCCATTCAAAAGAGCTTGATTAAATATCTTAGTGATTTTTAATTGCATTTACTTGATGATTAGAGATGTTGAACATTTTTTAACGTATCTGTTGACCATTCATATGTCTTCTCTTGAGAAATGTCTGGCCAGGTTCTTTACCAATTTTATAATCAGGATATTTGTTTTCTTGCTTTTAAATTATTTAGTTCCTTACATATTTTAGAATTTTGTCCCTTATCAGAGATATATGGTTTGCTATTATGTTTCCTTAATCTCCGAGTTGTCTGTTTGCTTTGTTCATTGTTTACTTTGAAGAAACTTTTTAGTTTGATGCAATCAATTCTTAACATTTATGGAGTATTTTGTTCTGTCCTGTAGAATGTTTCATATTTATTAGAGAAGGATGTGTATTCTGCTGTGTTTGTTTGACATGTTCTATAGATATATCTTAGGTCTAAGTAGTTTATCATGTTTTTTAAATCTTCTATTTGAGTATTGATATTCTGTCCTATTCTAGCTATTATTTCAAGGTGAGCTTTCAAATATCCAATTATTATTATTGAAATATATGCTAATCCCTTCAATAATGTCAATTTTGCTTTCTGTGTTTTGGATCTCTGTTAGATGCACATAGGTTTATAATTGATACACCTCTTGATGTATTTACCCTTTTATCATTACAATTTTCAGTCTATATTAACAATTTTTGTCTTAAAATAAAATACTGAAAACTGTTATAGCCACTGTAGCTCTATGTTGGTCATATTTACATGGTATATCTTTTTCCATTCTTTTGTTTTTAAACTATTTGTGATTTTTTAAAATTTTATTTTAGATTGAAGGGGTACATGTGCAGGTTTCTTACCTGGGTATATTTCATGATTATGAAGTCTGTGGTACAAATTATCCCATCACCCAAGTACTGTGCATAACACCCAATAGTTTTTCAATGACTGCCCTCATCCCTACCTCTGCCTACTAGTTGTCCCAAGTTTCTATCGTTGCCACCTTTATGTCCATAAATATGTAGTGTTTAATTCCCACTTATAAGTGGGAACATATTGCATTTGGTTTTCTGTTCCTGCATTAATTCTCTTAGGATAATGGCCTCTAGCTGCATCCATGTTGCTGCAAAGGGCATGATTGATTTCATTCTTTTTTTCTGGCTGTGTATTCCAGTGACTGAGCCAGCAGAGAACTTATGCCTGTAAATAAGGATCAAATTTATACCTGGCTATATTGCCTGCTCCCAGTTATTACCTATAAGCATCATCTTCTGCCTTGTAGGTCACACTGCACAGCCCAGTATAAAACCTGCCAGAAGAATTGCCAAAACGCTGTACCCAGCAATCCCTATAGTCACACTCCCTGGGGAAAGGGAAACGGGAAAGAAAGAAAGCAATAATATTATAGAGAAAGAAAGAACAAAAAAACTACCTGCATGAAAATAATTACAAAAAATACAAGTATCAGTGTCTCTACATGAGAAGGAACCAGCACAAAAATTCTGGCACCATGAAAAATCTAACTGTACTGACACTACCAAAGGATCACAGTAGATCTCCAGCAATGACCTCTAGCTAAAATGGAAACTCAGAAATGACAAATAATTTAAAGCATGGACAGCAAGGAAGCTCAACAAGATTCAAGACAATGTTGAAAGTCAACACAAGGAAACCTGTAAAGTAACCCAGAAAATGAAAGAAAAGATAAGCATCTTAAAACAAAATTAACCAGAGCTTCTAAAATTGAAAAACTCATATAAGGAATCTCAAAGTACAATTAAGAGCTTTATCAATAGAAAGGACCAAGCGGAAGAAATAATTTCAAAGCTTGAATACCAAATATTTTTTTTAACTTTTATTTTAAGTCCAGAGGCATAGGTACACATTTGTTACATAGGTAAACTTGTGTCATGGGGGTTTGCTGTAGAGATTATTTTATCACTCTAGTTTTAAGCCTACTACTCATTAGTTGTTTTACTTGATCCTCTCCCTCCTTTCACGCTCCACCCTCCAAAAAGGCCCTGGTGTGTGTTTTTCCCTCTATGTGAAGATCAGTGTTTTGAACCAATCCAGTCAGATAGAATAAATTAAGAAGAATTTTTAAAAATAAACAGTCTCCAAGAAATATGGAATTATGCAAAGTGACCAGACCTATGAATTACTGGAATTCCTGAGAGAAAAGGAGTAAAAGCAAACAACCTGGAAAACATACTTGAGGGAATAATTGAAGAAAATTTTTTCTAATCTTGCTAGAGAGGTAGACATGCAGATACAAGAAATCCAGAGAACACTTGAGAGATACTATATGAAACAGACACAACCAAGGCACATAGCCACCAGACTGTCCAAAGTCAATGCTTAAGAGAAAATCTTAAAGGCAACTATTTGCGATTATGAATCTAATGTACACCTCTTATGGATAGAATATAGTTGAACTATATTGCATTTTAAAATTCATTTTACTACTCTCTGTGTTTTAGTTGGAGTGTTTAGTTCATTTATATAAATATATCGGGTTCAAGTGTAATTTTGTTACATGCATAGATTGTAAAGTGGTGAGGTTAGGGCTTTTAAGGTATACATATAACCCTAATACTGTACATTGAATCCATTTAGTAATGTCTTATCATCCTCCACTCCCACACCCTCATTCACCTGAGTCTCCATTGTCTAGCATTCCACAATCTACAGCCACATGTAAGCATTATTTAGTTCCCACTTAAAAGTAAGAACATGAGGTATTCAACTTTCTTTGTTTGACTTGTTTAATCTGATGGTCTACACTTCTATTCATGTTGCTGCAAAATATGTGATTTCATTCTTTTTATGACTGAATAGTATACCACTGTGTATATATACCACCTTTTCTTTAACCTATTATCCATTGATGAACACCCAGGTTGATTCCATATCTTTGTTATGTAAATACTACAGCAATAAACACAATGGTACGGTGATCTATTTGCTATGTTTTCTTTTCCTTTGTGTAGACACTCAGTCATAGGACTGCTAGAAGAAATGGTACTTGTATTTTTAATTCTTTGAGAAATCTTTATATTTTTTATAGAGATTTTACTAATTTACATTCACACCAACAGTGTATAAGCATTCTCTTTTCTTCACATCCTTGCAAACATGTTATTTTTTGTTTTTCTAGTAAGAGCTATTCTGACTGGTGTAAGATTATATCTCAATGTGGTTTTAATTTGCATTTCTCTGATGATTAGTGACGTTGAGAACTTTTTCATATACCTATTGATCATTTGTATATCTTCTTTTGAAAAACGTGTATTCATGACCTTTGCCCATTTTAAAAATAGTATTATTTGTTTGTGCTTGTTGGTGAGTTGTTTGAGTTCTTGTAAATTCTGGATATTAGTCCCTTATCAGATGCATAGTTTGCACATATTTTCTTCCATTCTAAAAGCAGTCTGTTCAACATGTTGATTATTTCTTTTGCTGTGCAGATGCTTTTTAGTTTTATTAAATCTCATTTGTCTATTTTTGTTTTTGCTGCCTGTACTATTGTGGTCCTAATCATAAGTTCTTTGCCTAGACCAACGTCCAAAAGAAATTTATTTGGTTTTTCTTCTAGTATTTTTATAGTTTGATTACATTGAACTTAATCCATCCTGAGTTGATTTTTCATAGATGGTGAGACATAGGGGTCCAGTTGTATTCTTCTGCATATTGCTACCCAATTTTGCTAGAACCATTTGTTGAAAAGGTTATCTTTTCCCTGGTAAATGTTCTTGTCAATTTGGTCAAGATCAGAAGGCTGTAAATATGTGGCTTTATTTTTGAATTCTGTATTCTATTCCATTGATCTGTGTGTCTAATAGGAGTACCATGCTGTTTTGGATACCATTAATTTGATAAGTCTGGTAGTGGGATGGTTCCAACTTTGTTTTTTGGTAGTGGAATGCCTCCAGCTTTGTTTTTTAATTTTGATTGCTCTGGCTCTTGGGCTTTTTTATGGTTCCATATGAATTTTAGAATAGCTTTTTTTTTTTTTCTAATTGTGTGGAAAATGACATATTTTCATAGAAATTGCATTGAATCTGTAGATTGGAATAGTCATTTTAATATTATTAATTCCTCTAGGAGGATGGGATGTTTTTCCATTTGTTTGTGTCATCTACAGTTTATTTCAGCAGTTTTGTAGTTTTTATTATAGAGATGTTTCACCTCCTATGTTAAATATATTCCTAAATATTTTTTGTAGCTATTGTAAATGGGATTGCCTTCTTGATTTAGTTTTCATCTGGACTGTTATTGGTGTACAGAAACACTACTGCTTTTTTATGTTTATTTTGAATCCTTAAACTTACCTTATCAAATCTAGGAGTTTTTTCATAGGGTATTCAGGATTTTATATTTATGACTTCTGCATTCACAAGTTCAACCAACAGCACATCAAAACTTAGGGGGGAAAAAACACAATAAAATAGAATGCAAATGAAAGAATAAAGATAACAACTATTTACCTAGTATTTACCTTGTCACAGGTATTATGAGTAATCTGAAGGTAATATTAAAAGGGGTAACATATAAATTTAGTAAATCATGTGAAGAACCAAATGTATGAGTCAATAAATTATTTAATTTATTATTATTCAAATGTATAAATTTTGTCACCATGTTAAATAATATACTCACTCATCTAAATTGATAATTTCATTAGTAATCCACTAGTCAGTTTATTTACTATAATTTTCAATAAAAGTGAAAGAGAGAGTAACTGATATATCCTCACAATCATTTGATTTTTTTAGTTATAAAGTTAAATAGTTTGAATTACAAAACCAGCTTACTCAAATAACTTGGTACGTAACTAAACATACAATTGCCAATTGCTTATCTTTTTTTTTTTTTTTTTTTTTGGAGGCAAAGTTTCACTGTTACCCAGGCTGGAGTTCTGTGGCTCCATCAGGGCTCACTGCAGCTTTGACCTCTCTTGGACTCAAGGGAACCTCCCACCTCAGTCTCTGGAGTAGCTGGGACCACAGGCATTCACCACTAAGCCCAGTTAATTTTTGTTTGTTTATTCTTGTAGAAATGGTGTTTCCTCATGTTGCCCATGCTGGTCTCAAATTCCTGAGCTCAAGTGATCCATCTACCTTGGCCTCCTAAAGTGCTGGGATTACAGGCGTGAGCCACCATGCTCAGCCTGCTCATCATTATTTATGTCAACTTCAGTCCTAAGAATTGTGCTTTTCCTTGTGTAGGGTTTAATACTAAGGGTCTTTTCTTTGGGATAAATTATTTTGTGACTTTTCTATAAGAACATAACGAGACTAGGATTATAGAATATTACTCTTGTGTTGCATAGCTTCTCAATGAAAGGAAATATTGAAGATAAATAAAAACAAATTGCATAGAAGGTAAATTAAATAAAATACATTATGAACCACTAGAATTGATTAAGTAATATTTATATTGTGTTTTTTCTCTCATAACTTTCACCTGAATTTTCACAGAGCAAGTCAGAGACAGTAATCTCATTATAATGGTATTAAAATACCACCCTTAAACACAAAATGTTTTGAAATTCTTACTTTACAATAACACTCAAAGTTAGCATTAGAAAAAGCATGGAAAAAATGATCCTTACTGGTACCTTAAAACATCCTTTCTGCAAAAAAAGTAGCCCTGCTACCAACTAATAGATCTTTATTATCTTCAGATTTTATTAGTTGGGGTACAGTCATGGCAAGAATATAGATCTAAACACAAAGAATGTTATTGCTTCATCAACCATAAGAAAAGTTACTCTGCAATGTTCCTTAATGAGGCTTGCTTTATAATGTTTCTGTTTAAGTGATTGCAGATACATTGACACACACACACAAATGCACTCATCCCACACTGAACTCTCCATTATTATCTTATCTCTGTTGCTTAGGAATGCTGTAGCAGATATTGGGGTTTCTCTGTAACATTTCCACTGTCCACTGATTGTGTAGCACATAGTTGAATTTGCATGCCTAGTCCCTCAGCTTCAAGACTTAAAACATTCAGGATTATCCTATGCCTTCTGCCACCATTGATTGTTTCTTATAACCCAGGCAGAAAACAAATGGTGTGTGGTGACATTTGCCTGACCACAGAAAATGATTCAGATTTGGTTCAATGCATTTGAATTTTAGAAAATTGACTTAGAATATTAAAACAGAGATTTCTTTCTTCATGATGTAATTTGTAACTTAAAGTCTGAATCTTCTAAAATCACTCAATTCTTTGAGGGAAACCACTGGAGGATAGAGCTGACACAGAAAGGAAAGAATATGTAGCTGATACAAACAGAAAATAATAACAATCCTGATTAAAGAGCAAACGGCTGAAAAAGCTTTAGGAATCCTTTGCTCTTTCATTTGGTTTCAGTTGGTTTATCATTTAATCAAATTTTGATGACTGGAGATACAATAAATTACACACGACTAGTGTTTTCAATATTAACAAATCCATGCTTAAGAACGTATTATATATATCCATTGTCACATAAAACCTTTTCCTTGATTAATACACTTTGTCTAGGTAAGGACAGGAGTTGAATGTTACATTTACCATTGAATTTCACATGCCTTTAACTTCTAGTAAAAATAAAGTTTCTACCAATAAAAAATAATATGCACCTAGTAGTATTTAATGTTCACATTAGCCAGTCATAAATACTGTAGACAATTCAGTCATCTGAGGCTCATCTAGCTCCTAGGACCGTTTAACTGAGTTGGAGAAATAAATGGTAGTTTTGTTCAAGAGCAAGTATTCTTCATAATGTAACTGTGACCAAGGCCCAATTCACAATTAAAAAAAAAGTTATATATTAGTGTACATTTACACTCCTTTATATTTAATATAAAAATATAAATATATTTTACTCTGATATATCAATGTATCTAATGAATTGATCATTAGTAATGTTTAAAAAATACATTATATTTTCCCTTTATTAAAAGTATATACAAAATCACAAAATCACTAATCCATTATTTTCTTCTGCTCTTTAAAATTAATGCTGAAATAAATGTAAGTACATTCTGGTTACAGTCATTTAAATTGAAAATTATTCTGTTATTATCTTGTCAGCAAAGCTTCTCTAAATCCATATATTTCAAGTTAAAGAGGTAGGAAAAATAAGAAATGTTTACATTCAATTTTGAAAGAAGGCTATGAAGAAATTGAGTTTAAGTGCTATTCACCTAAAATGATTATGGGTGATTGGCTATGCTTGGGTGATTCATATTGTATGGTTCATTTGCTTTCTAAAATGAGGTAATTGTTCAAAGTCACCTATTCAGTTTAATAAAACTTTATTTCCCATTTACTCTGTATTGGTCACTGACATAGACGCTACAAGTGCAGAGTGCAATAGAACCCACTCGCTGTCTTCCAAAGTCTTATATTCTTCACTGCTGGGAGGCTGTGAACTTTCACAAGTGCATGGTCTTTAATGACCAAGATGCTGCTCTGTTCCTATAGACTAATGGTTCCTTCTGTCCTCTGGCCCTTTAGCCTGTGGTGAAATTGTCTACTATCTCCTTCTGCTTACATAATTCTACACTATAAAATTTGTAATGATCAGTGGAGGTAAAATGTATTAAACTTTCAAAAATTTATATATGCACATTTTTATATTGTGATTGCATATTGTATGGCCTTATTTAGATGGTGAACATTTTTAATTTTTAGTAATATTGGAAATTTTGGTAAATATTTGATAGTGGCATTAATTAATATATTCGTTTATGTAATAATTATTTATTGGATAGGTAGTTTATGACAGACAATGGTTCTACCTGCAGTCAAATCAATTCACTGTTGATTATTTTCTTTAAAATCTAATCAAATAGGAAAAATACTTACTTTAGGAAATAAAATAGTGCAGAGGTAATGACTTGCCCTAGGAGAGTCAGATTGCATTATACAAATATTTCACACAAGGCTAGAATGTCTTATCTTAGTAAAACCACATGCATTGTACATTTTCTCTCTGATTTAAATATATCTTTGATACTTTTTGAATAATTTTAGATGCTCTTTGAAATGATGCATTTTAGAAAAGTTACATTTTTTTTTCCTCCATGGTTGTTCAATATTTTTAAACATACTTTATTTTTAGAGTAGTTTAGTTTCACAGTAAAGTTGAGCAGAACGTACAGATATTTTCCATATACCCCTTATGCCAAATTTGTATATTCTTTTTTATTATCAATATTCCCCACCTGAGTGATATATTTGTTAGAATCAATGAACTTGCGTTGACACGTAATTATTGCCCAAAGTCTATAGTTTACATTATGCTTCACTCTTGATTCTGTACATTCCATGGATTTGGACAAATGTTTAATTATTTGTATCAACCATTATAGCGTCATTCAGAGTAGTTTCATTGCCTTGCTCTAAAAATCCTCTGCTCCATCAATTCATACCTCCCTACCCAAACCCTGGCAAACACTACTATTTTTACTATCTTCGTAGTTTTGCCTTTTGCATATAGATATCATATAGTTGGATTCAAATCATAAGCACCTTGTTCAGATTGAGATTTTTGGGAGGCTTGGTAATATGCATTAAGTTTTCTGTATTTCTTGTCATTGCTTGAAATTGAATTTCTTTGTAATGCTAAATTGTATTCTACTTTCTTGATGTGCTACTGTTTATTTATCTATTCATTTATGGAAGAAATCTTAGTTGATTACAAGTTTTGGCAATTATGAATACACCTGCTACAATCATCTATGTGAACGTTTTTGTATGGACATAAATTCTCAATTATTTTAGGTGAATACCAAGGAGCACTACTGATGAATCATATGACAAGAGCATATTTAATTTTACAAAAAAATACTACGAAACTGGCTTTCAAAATGGCTGTACGCTTTTGCTTTCCAACCAGCAATAAGTTACAGTTCTTGTTGCTCCACATCTTGGTTAGCATTTGGTATTGTCTGTGTTCTAGATTGTTTTTTATACATTAAGTAATATTTTTGAATATGCATTAATAAAATGCTGTTCATTATTCTACTTTGTATAATAGTATCAGCATAATTACATTTTATGACAATAATTTATTGTATATAATTATTTACATTCAATTCACATATATTTATATTATTAATGAACATACTTTTACCTAACAGTTTTAGTTATAAATTGTGATTATGATCTGGCCTCTGAAAGTCAATATGTACTTCTGACTGATTTCAAATGAGAATCCACTAAAATAGTAAACATTTTTAAAGTTTTTGCATCACATTAATTTCTAGGAAACATGTTTACCACATAAATATATAAAATGCAAATTTTTATGGTCCCACCAACTTAAAACTAATAATTAAAATTTTCATGGACCTTTTTAAATTTGTTTTAGAAAATAAAATATATAATATATAGTGCTATTATTTATTTTTATTTATTATACTTTGATGGCTTAAAATGTATTCTTTAGTACTCCAAGGCAGAATTTTTATGGTTGCAGAATATCATTTTATAAGGACACATGATAATTTTTATATTGCTTCTATATTTTGGATTATTACAGTTATTTCAAATTTATTCTTAAAAGTAAACCACACTTTTGTGAACAACTTGTATGTAAATCCTTAGAGGAGAGTGTCATTCTGCCTTACTTAAAAATTATTAAGGTCAGACATGGTAACTCACACCTGTAAAACCAACGCTTTGGGAGGCCAACGCAGGAGGATCACTTCTGTCCAGGAGTTCAAGACCAGCGTGGGCAACATAGTGAGATCCTGTCTCCATACAAAATAGTAAACTAAAAAAAAATAAAAATAAAAATTGAAAATGAACACATCTTTGTAAGGATCCTGAAACATATTGCCGAGCTACCCACCAGGAAGTTATATCAATTTGCATACAGCCCTAGATAAATATATTACTTAGGATAGGCTAAAATGAAAAAATGTAACCTAAAAGTGTTCATGGTGCAAAAGAGTAAACATTTATTTTGTTGATATTCCTTTAAGAGGTTTTATGACCTCTGACTGATTATTAACCACCCAGTATCTTTCCCTTTGGCACCTACATCCAGGACACATAAAGGAAAAAGGGATAAAATAAACAATGACTGCTTTGAAAGCTTTATTCCTTTGGCATTAACTAAATAAATGTTTACAAGGAGACTTGGATATTTTGTCCTGAGTCGCTTCCAGCCTATATCTGTAAACAATGGAAAATGACAACAGATGTTTAGGAACATCTAAAAGCTTTGCTCCCATCCACTTCTGGACACCATTTTATTCACAGACGACGTATCAACATCCTCTTCACACCTGTCCAAAAAAATGACAATTCAAATTTGCATTCTCTTACCTCATGCAGCTCAGCACCCAGTTTTACAGTCCTTTGCACAGAGATAGATGTGGCTCTTTGAGATAGGCATTTGTTTAGGTCAGAGGATACATCTTCTTCAAGTGCTCATTCAGCTTTTCACTCTATTGTCCAAATAATTGTGAGTACTCTGCCACAAAAAAAAAAAAAAAAGCTTTTTAAAACAATGAAAATGCCAACACTGGGTAATATTATTAAGCTTTTACTCAGTGTTGAATGGATAAACAGCTCATTAATTAATCAGTGTTAGTTTATTTAATCATCAAAAATAATTCTTGCATATTTGTGATTATTTGCTTTTAAGTATGTATATTAGATACATTTGTCATTTGTGCTTCTTTTTTTTAATTGATAATCTTTTATCTTTAATTACTGTTAAGCCTGGTCTCCAATATTGAATTATTTTCATTAATTCTAAAATGAGAACATTCGTAATCCTTTTCTTCTGTCTAATCTCTACTGTATTTTATTTTATTCTGTGTTTTTATTACAGATTCAGGAGGCACATGTGCAGGTTTGTTATATAGGTATATTGCAATGGTGGAGTTTGAGCTTTTAGTATACTGATCACCCCAATTGAGGGCATGGTACCAAATATGTAGCTTCCAACGCTCCCCTGCTTCTCACCCTCCATGCTTTTGGAGTCCCAGGTATTTATTGTTTTCATCTTTATATCCATGTGTACCCATTGTTTAGCTCCCTCTTTTAAATGGGAACATGTGATATTTGATTTCCTCTTTCTGAGAAAATTACTTAGGATAATGAACTCCAGCTGCATCCATGTCGCTGTGGAGGACATGACTTCATTATTTTTTATGTCTGTGTAGTATTGCAAGGTGTATGTAAAATAAGATACTTTATTCAATCCACCATTGATAAGCACCTAGGTTGATTCTGTGTCTTTGCTATTGTGAATAGTGCTGCAACAAAAAGAAAATTAATGTAGGTATTCTTTTGGTAAAACGATTTCTTTTCTTTTGGGTAGATACCCAGTAGTGGGATTTCTAAGTTGAATGATAGTTCTATTTTCAGTACTTTGAAAAATCTCCATACTGTTTTCTGTAGAAGTTGGACTATTCCCATCAACAGTGTATAAGTATTCTCTTTTCTCCCCATCTTCAACATCTGTTATTTTTTGACATTTTAATAGTAGCCATTCTGACTAGTGTGAGATAGCATCTCATTGCATTTTGATTTGTATTTCTCTGATGACTAGTTTTGTTGAGCATTTTTTTATGTTATTGGCAACTCGTAAATTTTCTTTTGAAAAGTATCTTTTCATGTCTCGTGTCCACTTTTTAATGGGGTTATTTGCTGTTTCCTGTTAATTTAAGTTCCTTATAGATTCCAGATGTTAGTCCTTTATCAGAGACATATATTTTCTCCCATTCTGCAGGTTGTGTGTTTACTCTGTTGATTGTTTATTTTGCTCTGCAGAATTACTTTGGTTTCTTTAAGTACATTTGTCTATTTTTTATTGTTGTTCCATTTGCTTTTGAGGTCCTAGTTATAAATTCTTAGGTTAGCCTAATATCTAGAAAAGTTTTTTCTAAAATTTCTTCTATTTATTTTATTTGTTTTTTAGTTTGAGGTCTTACATTTAAGTTTTTAATCTACCTTGAGTTAATTTTTGTATGTAATGAGAGATTGGGGTCAAGTTTAATTCCTCTGCATATGGTTCATCAATTTCCCAAGCACCATTTATTTAAAAAGTGTTGTTTCCCCTTTGTTTACTTTTATTGACTACTTTGAAGATGTTGGTTGAAAGTGTGTGGATTTATTTCTGAGTCCTCTATTCTATTACATTGATATATGTGTCCATTTTTGTACCAGTTCCATGCTGTTTTGATAACGTAGTTTTATAGTATAGTTTGAAATCAAATAATGTAATGCCTCTGGCTTTGTTCTTTTGGCTTAGGATTGCTTTGATTATTTGGCCTCTTTTTTGGTTCTATATAAATTTTAGAATTTTTCTCTAATTCCACAAAAATAATGACATTGGTAATTTGATAAGAATTGCATTGAATCTCTAGATGCTTAGGAAAGTATACTTATTTTAATGATATTGATTCTCCCTATCCATGAGCATGGAATGTTTTTAGATTTATTTGTGTCACTTGTCCTTTTTGTCACCAGCGGTTGGTAGTTCTCTTGATAAAAGTATTTTATCCCCTTAGTCAAATATATTCCTAGTTTTTTGTATGTGTTTGGCAGTTGTAAATGGAATTGAGTTCTTGATTTAATTCTTAGTTTGAGCATTGGTGGTACACAAAAATGCAACTGATTTGTGCCTTTATTTTGTATCCTGATACTTTTGTGAATTCATCTATCATTGTTTTCCTTTTACTCTGTCTGGGAATTACAGTACTATGTTTAATAGCAGTGGTGAGAGTGGATATCCTTATCTTGCTCCAGTTCTTAAGGAATATACTTTCAGCTTTTGATTATTCAGTATCATGTTGGCTGTGGCTTTTACTATTTTGAGTATATTCTCCCTATGACTAGTTTGTTGGGGGGTGGGGGTTAATCATGAAGGATTTTAGATTTTTTTTTTCTTTTCTTTTTTTTGAGACGGAGCCTCACTCCATCACTAAGATGCAATCTTGGCTCACTGCAACCTCCGCCTGCAGGGTTCAAGCGATTCCCCTGCCTCAGTCTCCCAAGTAGCTGGGACTACAGGCACGTGCCACCGCACCAGCTAATTTTTTTTTTGTATTTTAGTAGAGACAGGGTTTCACCATGCTGGCCAGGCTGGTCTCAAACTTCTGACCTCGTGATTCGCCTGCCTAGGCCTCCCAATTTTTACTTTTATTTCATATCTCTTTGCTACTATGGGTAGCCCAAATGGATATTAAAATACTTTACCTTGCTCCTGCCAGTTATTTTTTAATAACTATGGCAGTTTCACTGAATCCACTGTCTTTAAAAAAAGAAAACTTTTTAAAACTGAATAATGTCAGAATAGTTTCCCAGGATTCTAATATATCTCCTCATTTATGTCCTGTATCTTACATTATATTTGGTGAAAGCAACACTCACTGTAAAATTGCAGTATACTAGGATTATTGAAAATGGTGTTTTTTCCCCTAAAAATAAATTTATTTATATCACATGTAGCATTTTATATATTGAAACAAAAAGAAAAAAATCCTAGATGCATTGTTATTAGGGAGCTTACTACTTTGGCATGCATATATACGCCCTCCCACATATACCTATTTATACCTTACATCTGACTCACATAGTCAGAAAAACTGCCAGTTAGAATAGAAGAAGATCCATTCCTCAAAACTCTGTGTTCCTTGGCCTGTAAAGGAATCACTCCAGTCTTTACCTCTATTGTCATATATCCATCTTTTGGTGTATGTCTTTGTCTCCTCTTACATGGGCACAAGCCATAAGGATTAGAGCCCACTCAAATTCAGTATTACTTTGTCTTATCTTGGTAACATCTTTAATGTCCCTACTTTTAAATAATGTCACACTTACAGGTACTGAGTGAGAACTTCAACATATCTTTTGTGAGGGACAACATTTAGAACTTCAACATTTCTTTTGTGTAGGACACAATTTAACCCACTTCAGTGTATAATTAAAACTTTTAGGGGTGACAATTGTTCTAACACCCAATTCCTTTAATAAGAGGAATATTTATTCTGTTCTCTTTCCATCTCCTCTGCCTAGCACAAGGTCTGACACATAATAAATCCTCAATACACATTGTTATAAACATGAATGTAAGAGGCAGAACATATTACTAGGCTTTATTTTTATTTCTTACCAGCCTTGGAAAATCTCTCTGGAATTTTATCCTAAGGCCCATGCTTCAACTTCTAGCCATATTTTAACCCCTTTAACTTTCTCAAGAATTCTCTTCTTAAAAATTATTTTTTTTTTGTATATCAATTTCTTCTCAATTAAGTTCCTCCCATTTGCATATACACATATTCTAAAATGTATTATTTCAAAATATAATTTTCTTGAATCAGGTCCATTCTGATGTGTGAAAGATAGTATTTTGGTTGTAGCTTTAAATATAAATAAACTATCTACTCATAGATATCTTCCTTTCTTAGATGATATGAAGCACTTGGTTGCTGTTTTGCAAGAAAATAGATAATTTCCATCACTCCTCCAATGATGACTATTGGCTTGGTATAATCACATTTATACCTCCATGATTTGATACTACGCACATGTATATACACAATGAATTTCCGTTGCAATGCTGAATCTAAAGTAATGTTTAAACATGACAATTAAACCTAAAATTTAGTATCAGCTTTACACATAGATTAATTGAAGTGACAAAATTATGACAAATATGATCACTTTTTGCATACTCACAAATAATGGTAACTATGTCATGATAGCTATTCAAGCAGAAGTAATTGTAAGATGACATCACTGTAGGACAAAATCAGTTTCAGAGGCATTCAAATATGGAAATCATGCCTCTTAGGATTTATGAAATGCAGTCAAATATAAATAGGCATAGTGTAACAAATTTCCAGAAAGAAAGATATAAATGATAGGGAAGAAGTACTTTCAAAATTCATAATATGAAAACATGGTTTATTTTAGGAGAGAGAAGTCTTTTTATGCCCTCTAGCTAATTATTTGGCTGTATGAAAATTTAGAAGGCAGTGATAAAAAAGAGATAAAACACGTATGAAAAAATACATACATTTGGAAGTACACTGAAATTGAGACAAAATAAATAAACAGAGAGCTTCTATATTACAACTTGAAAGCTTAAATAGTAAAAATAAAAAGAATACACAATTACAAGTAAAACGAGGAAAATTTCATTGAAAGAAAACTATAGTGTGCACTAGCTTAAATTCTAGCAGCTTTCAGGTTGTAAATGTCAAGATTTCAGAGCAGCTGAACACAAAACTATCTGCCATTGTGACCTAAATATTACGAATATGATTCGTTTTGGTCAGCAGGAATTCATAAAAGGAGGATTGCAATAAGATTGAATTTCTTTTAGAAACAGTGATACAAAATTCACATAGGATGGCCCTTGATATAATTTTCTGACCTTTAAAAAGGTTTTCACTACTCTTTTTAAATAAAGGACTATAATATAACGGAAAAAAAGTATGGCATTGAAGACAAGCCATTGAAACTATGAAAAGATGCTTTCACTATCAAAGAAAAATGTTACTAATAGAAATGGCTTGGAATTGAATACGCTATTTGAGGACTTAAAAATTCCACTTTTTAATTGAATAGTAATCTATATGACATATCA
Source organism: Mandrillus leucophaeus (assembly GCF_000951045.1). Classification (NCBI taxonomy): domain Eukaryota; kingdom Metazoa; phylum Chordata; class Mammalia; order Primates; family Cercopithecidae; genus Mandrillus; species Mandrillus leucophaeus. The sequence goes on from NW_012101798.1 coordinate 1,294,708, forward strand.
CACACAAAAAAAGGTAGGACATGTATTCTATACTAGCCTTGTACATTGGGGCAAATAAAATTCAGTCATTCATAAAATGCTATAATGCATTAAAAATTAAATGACACTGTGATTACATATATGAACTTTTCATGTTGAAATTCACATTTTGTTTTTGTAGACATATACTCTTTCCATAGATGATCCATCATTGTAAGAATGAGCCATAAGCTGTTTGTCATTTTATGTTAAATAATCAAATTGTAGAAAAAGATCAGCTAAAGAAATGTCCTAGATGTATGGCAAAAAGGTGGCTTTTACATGACTTTTTATTTCAACCACCATCTTATCTTAACCATATTCGTTCTATAGCAATCTGTATTTACAATGTGTTCATATGATTTTAACTCTCTTTTAATAGCATTATTATTCTTTTAATGTTTGAGTCATTCTAAAATCACATTGCAAGCTGTTTATTTGAGCAAAATGATGAACTAGGTATCTTGAAAATCCATCTGCTAGAAACCTTAGAAAATGCTTAAGAAAACAATTTTAAATGCATAACTGTGCTTACAAGAACAACAAAATAAAATATAAAAATTCCTGGAGCAGAAAAAAGGGTGAATGGGAAAGCAAATCAACCTACCTGAGCTAATGCAGTAACAGTTCCAGGAGAAGTTGTTGGGCTTGGCATTCTCCAAGATTGTATATTGATTTTTAAAATTAACTGATTTTATTCTTGCGTAATTTACATAAAGGAAAAACATAGATCTGGAGTATACAGTTTTATGAGCTTAGTAGATTGGGAAAAAAAAAAAAAAGGCTGCAACTTGTACCTCTCCTTCTAAACAAGCCCTTTGCAAATATAGTTCTATGCTGACTCTCTGCTGGCCTTGAGACTTGATCTGCCCAATGGGATATTGGAACATGAGACTAAAGCAGAACCTTTGAAAATACTTTCACATGGGACTTGCTTGCTTACATCTCTTGGAAACCTTTAAACCACAACTGTTTGAAAAAAGCAAAACTAGCCTATTGAATGATGATCAACATGTGATCAACCCATCTCTTTTGCTCCAGCTGAAATCTAACTAAACACCACAAATGTGAGTGTGACCATCTTGGAAATTTAGTTCAAAGTAGGACTCTGACACCAGAGATTGTCTGGGTTAGCCCATAGCCGAAGAACCTCCAAGGGTCAACAGACAGATGTGGCTTCATGAGTTTGTAACTACATAGGACTCTGAGATCAATAGCGTAAAAGCTCCTGGGGTTAAATATACTGTGATCTCTGTCTTGAAATTTCTAATAATTTTATTTTTTAAATTATATTTTCCAAATGAAGTCTTATGGGGCAATGGAGCATACAGGAAGTGCTTGGAATTTTTATTTACATGGAATCCTGCAACCCATATCCTCCCTGTCTCCCTGAAACATATTCTCAGCAGTTACTCCACTTTCCCCAGGTGCCCAGGGCTCTACTTGGCCTTCCCTCCCTACACTACTGCCCTCAAGCGTGTGAGTGCGAGCTTTGTCAGTGTCATATTTAGTATCCACTCCTTGGCATCTCAACCTGAGGTATGGTGGCAGCTGTCCCTGTCCTAGGGTGAATTGGCAAAACATTTTCTATAGTCACTTCAGCTGGAACAAGCCCCTGACCCTCCCTTGATCCAGGATAAACACATCCCTGAATATAGATTGTGATCCTTTGGGGGTCACCTGTCTGTTACGGGTTGGGGTATCGAGACCACAGAATGGGCTGAGTGACTTCCTTTCACTTTGTAGGAGCACAGCGCTTTTTTCCGGTAGCTGGCAGGAGAAGGAATGTAATAGCAACCGAGCCACAGGCATGTGCAAGGCCATGGATGGGACTCCCAATGCCTGTCAGGTTCATACTTGCCAGTGAGTATTCACTGTCCATGGAATAACAAATTTAAAAAGCACTGTCATAGCTCATGAGAGAGAGAAACAGATCCCATGGGAAGACTGAAAAAAAAATTTTAGATTTAGGGACTTCAATGTTAATTTTCCTCAAAGGCATTTCGTTTTGCACAAGGCCCTGCAAATAATGTAGCTGCTGCTGCTCACAGAATCATGAGAAAAGATAAATAGTTTCTGCATTAAGCCACTTTAAGGCTCAGATGGGCTCCAGTTGAAGCCTCGTATTTTATAAAACGGATGTTTAGTAAAGGAACTGATCCTCAGTTATGTTTACAGCACTTGGGATTGTGTTTTCTTGTACATTTTGTATTTTAAAACATTTTATGCTAGTGCAGTGATCCTTACACAAATACAAAGGGAATAAGAGCCAGCAGTTCAGTCTCCTCAGTTTTAGTGCTGAAATAATAAACAGTGACAGGTCAAAAAAATTAGGTATAGTGTGTTACGCAGTAGAAGCTATAGATGAACTTTGACAAATATATGAACTCCATGTAATTAACACCCAAATCATGATATATGACATTATCATTGTCACATTCTCATTTCCACTATCTTGCTCTACCATGTCTTGTCTTTTTTCTCAATTGCTTTCTTCAGCAGAACATGTCATATATGTGATCTATCACTGATGAAAACATTGCATGTGAACCGTAACTATATACATATATATAGTCTTAGATATTTTAGATATTTTATGTCCTTATTATCTTACAAATAGTTTTTACTCTGTTTTCAGTTGCTTGTTTCTGGTATATAGGAAGACAATTTATGTTTGTATGTAGTCATATTTTGTATCCTGTGACCCTACTCCATTAATTTACTAATTTTTATGTATTAATTCTTCAGAAAATTCTATGTACAAAATAATATAATCTGAAGATGCATACGCCTAACTCTTTTTCACTTTGAACTGTAAGACCTTTATATTCTAGGCTTAAGCACTGAGAGTTTTAAGATATTAAGACTAATAGATACATTTGATAAAAATTTTACTACCTCACATTGAAAAATAAGAAAAGATGAAATAATAGAACAATCCCTCTGTCCTTCGATTGCTGAAAAAGTAACTTGAAAATAACATATTTCGTAATTCAGCATTCATCTCCTGAAGTTATTTACCATTAATTTAAAAATTAAAAGTAATTGTAATAATATTTAAAATCCATTCCATATTTAAATTTCTTCAGAGCTTACCCTAAAGAAACACCCTTGGTTGCTACTTTCGTTAAAAGACCATACCAACTTTCAAGGATTTTCCTGTTATTTCACGGCTCTTTAGCTTCTGTTAATCCGGAACAATTCTGTCATCTTCATCTCTCCTACCAAGTTAACTTGATTTTGAGGAGAGTATACCAATGGAGCTTTAGAGCAAGCATGTCTCACATTATACATTTTTCTGATTATATCTTTACAAGTTGTTTAACTTATTCTACTAATGACTATTTCATGTAAACTGGCAGCTTTTAAGGCATGAGTAGATACAGGTTAAGCAGTTTGAGCAAAAAATAATAATAATAGGTAAATTCTCTATATTTTGTAATGAATATCATCGTGGCCATGCAATGCCAGTTTTCTTGCTACTTATAAGGCTAAACATGACTCTCTGGTGAGGTGATAACTGCTCAACCTCATTAATAACAAGGGAAATGTAAAGTAAAATCATAATAACATACCAAAACATACCTACAGGAATAACCAAAATAAAAAATCCTGGGAAAACCAAGTATTGGCTAGAATGTGAAGAAATAAGTTTTATATTGTACAAGTATGTATATAAATTACTATAAACATTTAAGACAATTGCTTAGTGGAATTAGATAGTGAAACACATTTCTAAATGCTGCTACTTGACAATTCCACTCCTAAATGACACATGTGCACATGAGCACTACCACAGGACTTTTGGTCTGTCAACTTTATTGCTGCTAATTTGAGTACCAAGGTACTAAATAACATATTCATATAATGATATAATAGAGTATATTATAATATGTTAATATTTTTGAATGCTATGTGGCAATGATCATTTTCCTACCTAACCAAATGTAATATGAGAACTGCTATATGAGAAGCAATACAGATACATTTCACAAACATATGTTGAATAAAGGAAGTCAGTCACAAAACATGCACTCTATGATTCTGTTATTCACATTAAAAAGTAAATTCCACTTAATTTATGGAATTAGAAGTCAGATCAGGTTTGGAGAAGGAGGAGGAATGGTAGGTAGTAGGGAACAGAACATAATAAATTTCCAATAATGTTATATTCCTTGACTTGGTTGGTAGATACATAGATGTTTTCACTTTGAGATAATTAATTACTCTGAACAATTGTCATAAAACAACATTAAATATATTAAATAAAACTCTAAACTGAGTACTTTGAAAACATTGATGGGATATCCAATTTCCTAAAAAAAAATAGTTCTTACCAAAATGTACTGTGCAATAAACTTGAATATTTAATAGCATAATGGAAATTCAAGTAATGGATTTAACTGTTAAAACTCTATTCACTATTAACAAGACATCCAGATCATTTTACATAATGCTCCTATCACTCAAGAATGTAAGAATGTAGTAATACTAATTACAATTAAACTAATTCTGAGGAAAACAGGTAGAGAGCAGAGGGTTTCACTGAAAACTTCAATGCACCCATAATGTTTTACTTCATGGACAAAAAAAATCTAATGTGTCAACATGTTAAGATGATGTAGCTTAGTCTGGATACACATGAGTAAGTACAAGTACTTTTTTTTTGGAGACAAAGTCTTGCTGTGTCACTCAAGCTGGACTGCAGTGGTGTGATCTCAGCCCACCACAACCTCCGCCTCCTGCGTTCCAGTGACTCTCCCACCTCAGCTGGGACTGCAAGTGCATACCTGTGTAGCTGACACTGCAAGTGCATATCACCACACCTGGTTAATTTTTGTATTTTTGGAGATATGGGGTTTCACCATGTTGACCAGATTAGTCTTGAGCTCCTACCATCAAATGGTCCGTCAGCCTTGGCCTCCCAAAGTGCTGAGATTACAGTCATGAGCCACTAGCCCTGGCCATTTCTATACTCTATATTTGAAATATGTCATACAACAAATGATAGCATATTTTAAAGACCAATAGATTTTGCAAATTTGATATGATGATAGCACATTTTAAAGATAAATAGATTTTACAGATTTAAATAGATTTGTGAATTTGTTATCTAGATTACATTATTTATATTATGTATCACCATTAGAAACTTTGGAAGTACATGCAACCATTTTAGGTTTATTCAAAGTAGAAAATAAGTTTATTCATAAATTCCATTTCCACAAAGATGTGATAGGCAACAAAAATTTTCCAATTACCATCTGTTACTTTTGGGTTAGCACATCACCTATGGCTTCAAAGAAGCCACTTGGATCCAGATTTTAAAAGCCAAAAATATTCTGAGTTTGCAGATTTTCATGACTTTCTGCAAAATAATATAGTAGGGCTACGCGCATACAATGAGTTTTTTATTGGTAAACTACCTCTGAATCTATTGTTGACTAAACTAGCTTATTTTGTTTGCTTTTAAGTTACCCAATTATGAGTATTGTAGAAAAGTTGGAAGGGTAGGTGTTTCTCCTCAAATGGTTAGACAATGTGTCACAGAGTTTAAAAATCCATCTTGAAAACAAACTTTACCATTCCATTATTTACTACCTACCTGACCTTAAAGCACACTCTTTGCCTCAGTTTTCGCATCTCTAATTTGAGGTGATAATACAATTAAACTCATATAATTGTTCAGAGGATTAAATGTACCCAAAAGACACTTACCTAGTGGGCTGGGCACAGTGGCTCAC
>NW_012101798.1:1307374-1308197 GCF_000951045.1 Mandrillus leucophaeus
TCACATTGAAAAATAAGAAAAGATGAAATAATAGAACAATCCCTCTGTCCTTCGATTGCTGAAAAAGTAACTTGAAAATAACATATTTCGTAATTCAGCATTCATCTCCTGAAGTTATTTACCATTAATTTAAAAATTAAAAGTAATTGTAATAATATTTAAAATCCATTCCATATTTAAATTTCTTCAGAGCTTACCCTAAAGAAACACCCTTGGTTGCTACTTTCGTTAAAAGACCATACCAACTTTCAAGGATTTTCCTGTTATTTCACGGCTCTTTAGCTTCTGTTAATCCGGAACAATTCTGTCATCTTCATCTCTCCTACCAAGTTAACTTGATTTTGAGGAGAGTATACCAATGGAGCTTTAGAGCAAGCATGTCTCACATTATACATTTTTCTGATTATATCTTTACAAGTTGTTTAACTTATTCTACTAATGACTATTTCATGTAAACTGGCAGCTTTTAAGGCATGAGTAGATACAGGTTAAGCAGTTTGAGCAAAAAATAATAATAATAGGTAAATTCTCTATATTTTGTAATGAATATCATCGTGGCCATGCAATGCCAGTTTTCTTGCTACTTATAAGGCTAAACATGACTCTCTGGTGAGGTGATAACTGCTCAACCTCATTAATAACAAGGGAAATGTAAAGTAAAATCATAATAACATACCAAAACATACCTACAGGAATAACCAAAATAAAAAATCCTGGGAAAACCAAGTATTGGCTAGAATGTGAAGAAATAAGTTTTATATTGTACAAGTATGTATATAAATTACTATAAACATTTAAGACAATTGCTTAGTGGAATTAGATA
>NW_012101798.1:1309287-1366625 GCF_000951045.1 Mandrillus leucophaeus
GTTCCAGTGACTCTCCCACCTCAGCTGGGACTGCAAGTGCATACCTGTGTAGCTGACACTGCAAGTGCATATCACCACACCTGGTTAATTTTTGTATTTTTGGAGATATGGGGTTTCACCATGTTGACCAGATTAGTCTTGAGCTCCTACCATCAAATGGTCCGTCAGCCTTGGCCTCCCAAAGTGCTGAGATTACAGTCATGAGCCACTAGCCCTGGCCATTTCTATACTCTATATTTGAAATATGTCATACAACAAATGATAGCATATTTTAAAGACCAATAGATTTTGCAAATTTGATATGATGATAGCACATTTTAAAGATAAATAGATTTTACAGATTTAAATAGATTTGTGAATTTGTTATCTAGATTACATTATTTATATTATGTATCACCATTAGAAACTTTGGAAGTACATGCAACCATTTTAGGTTTATTCAAAGTAGAAAATAAGTTTATTCATAAATTCTATTTCCACAAAGATGTGATAGGCAACAAAAATTTTCCAATTACCATCTGTTACTTTTGGGTTAGCACATCACCTATGGCTTCAAAGAAACCACTTGGATCCAGATTTTAAAAGCCAAAAATATTCTGAGTTTGCAGATTTTCATGACTTTCTGCAAAATAATATAGTAGGGCTACGCGCATACAATGAGTTTTTTATTGGTAAACTACCTCTGAATCTATTGTTGACTAAACTAGCTTATTTTGTTTGCTTTTAAGTTACCCAATTATGAGTATTGTAGAAAAGTTGGAAGGGTAGGTGTTTCTCCTCAAATGGTTAGACAATGTGTCACAGAGTTTAAAGATCCATCTTGAAAACAAACTTTACCATTCCATTATTTACTACCTACCTGACCTTAAAGCACACTCTTTGCCTCAGTTTTCGCATCTCTAATTTGAGGTGATAATACAATTAAACTCATATAATTGTTCAGAGGATTAAATGTACCCAAAAGACACTTACCTAGTGGGCTGGGCACAGTGGCTCACGCCTGTAATCTCAGCACTTTGGGAAGCAGAAGCAGGAGAATCATTTGAGCCCAGTAGTTTGACACCAGCCTGGACAACATAGCGAGACACCCATATCTACAGATAATAGTAACAATGGATTAGCCAGGCACCGTGACTTGTGCCTGTGGTCCCAGTTACTCAGGAGGCGGAGGCAGAAGGACTGTCTGTGCCCAGGAGGTCAGAGTTACAGGGAAAGGAGCCATAATTGTGCCATCACACTCCAGCTTGGGATACAGAGCGAAATCTTGAAAAAAAAAAAAAAAGAAGGAAGAAATAAGGAGGGAGGGAAGGAAGGAAGGAAAAAAGGAAGGAAGGAAGGAAGGAAGGAAGGAAGGAAGGAAGGAAGGAAAGAAGGAAGGAGAATGATAACATAGTAGTAACTGATCAATAAATGAAATGTGAATAGTCATTATGTCTACATAAAATTATCTATCTATCTGTCTGTCTGTCTGTCTGTCTGTCTGTCTGTCTAAGTAAAATCTTAGCCCAACTACTCTATCAAAAATATCTCAATAAAGCAAGTCACAGGACATTTGGCTTCCCAGTGCATATAAAAGTTACACTAAATTGTGTACACTAAACATCCAGGGCTTGTAGTTCCATTTAGAGAGCACAAGCAGAGTAAATGAAGCATAATTCTTAAGGACATTAGGACTTTTGAAATGGTCAATGAGTATTGACTTCAACATAAAGTCACCAGCTACATTAGCTCCTAAGAAGAAGTCAGCCTGTCCTTTGAAGTTTTGAAGCCACGTATTGACTTGTCTCAAGCTATAAAAGTATTAAATGGTGTTGTATTACAGTTTAAGTCTCCTACATTAAAAATCTGTTTTTTTTTTTTTTTAGTGTAGCCCTCTTTATCTATTATCTTAGCTAAAACATCTAGAGAACCTGCAAAGCTTCTACATCAGCACGTGCTGCTTCATCTTGCATTTTTAGACAGTTTCTTTTTTGTAAACTTCATAAACAACCTCTTCATAAACCAAACTTTTCTTCTGCGGCTTTCTCACCATCTCAGTCCACATAGAAATAAAGGGAGAGTTAGGGTCCTGTTCTCAATTAGGTCTTATTTTAATATAATTAGCTTGTTTAATCTATCCAGAAAACTGAAACTTTCTTCATAAAAGTAGTAAGACTGTTTTGCTTTCTTATCATTCCTGTGTTCACTGTAGTAGCGTTTTTAATTTCCTCCAATAACTTTTTCTTTGCATTCGCAAGTTGACTAACTAGTTGACACAAGAGGTCTAACTTGCAGCCTGTTTCAGTTTTTGATGTGCCTTTCTCACTAAGATTAGCTTTTGATTTAAAATGAGAGATGTGCAACTCTTTCTTTCACTGGAACACTTGCAGGCCATTTTAAGGTAACTAATTGACCTAATTTCAATATTGTTGTGTCTCAGGGAACAGGAAGGCCAGTGGAGAGGGAGAAAGACAGGGAATGGCTGGTTTGTGGAGCAGTCAGAATATGCCTTTATTGATTAACTTTGCCGTCTTATATGGGAGTGGCTTGTGGCACCTCAAAACAATTACAATAGTCACATTTAAAGCTCTCCAACCACAGATCACCATAACAGCTTTAATATTAAAAAAGTTTGAACTATTGTAAAAATTACCAAATGTGGCACAGAGACACGAAGTGAGCACATGGTGACGAGAAACTTGATGGATGCAGGGTTGCCCAGAGCTGTCCATTTGTTTAAACAAAAAATGCAATACCTGCAGAGTGCAATAAAGTGGAGCACGATAAATTTAATATCTGTACAGTGTATGGGATTGTATTGCCAAACTGTCCAGTGCTTCATAAAAAAATCATGGTCAATACTTTGTCTCGTGTAATGTATTCAGAGAGCCTCTGTGAAATCTAAAGTCTCTCAGAACAGTCTGAGGGGGATGGGATATAGACAAAGGCAGCAATTTACCCACAGTGTTCATCCTTTTTTGCATCTTCCAGTAACCAGAGTTACTTCTTCAGAAATCCTGGTTGGGCTACATGGACTGAATAGCTAGTATGACATCCAGTCATTCCAGTTTCTTTTCAACCAGTGCAGTTATCTGGCCTCTGTGATCAAAACAATAATGTGATTTATCTGCAGGGCAACTCCAGCTGGAAAACAAGCTGAGTTCTGGAGTTTCCGGGCTGGGGAAAGAAACATTGGCCAGGCTGGGCGCGGTGGCTCACATCTGTAATCCCAGCACTTTGAGGTCAGGAGTTTGAGACCAGTCCGGGCAAAATGGAGAAGCCCCGTCTCTACTAAAAATACAAAAATTTGCCAGGTGTGGTGGCATGTGCTTGTAATCCAGATGCTTGGGAGGCTGAGGCAGGAGAATCTCTGGAACCCAGGAGCCAGAAGTTACAGTGAGCCGAGCCACTGCACGCCAGCCTGGGCGGCAGAACGAGACTCTGTCTCAGAAAAAAAAAATAAGTAAATAAATAAGAAATATTGGCCAAAATAAGTGAAAGTGAATCAACACATAAACTGACCCAAGTATATAGTCACTGTCTAGATATTTATCTGAAAACTTTTTGTCATGCAAATATACTCTATAGAAAATTTTTTAACACAGGAAAAAAATTTCATTGTTACAATGTGTTCTGTAATTTTTACCATTGGATTATTAGTGGGTATATGTTTTAACATGTTCCTGCAATTATAAATATTTATAAGTAAATATTCTTGCCTCAAATATTATAGACAGTTTCTGGGTGTATATTAGCTGTGTCAAGTGCTGTATATACGTTTTAAATGCTGAGTATTTAATTTGGTCTCCTTCCAGAACGGTTGTGCCCATTTGTACTCCGTAAGTCGCTTATAAGTTTGCCTGCCCATCTGCAGACTCATCAATATGAGTTTTTAAACAATTTTTAACTCTGTGAAATTAATTAGGGAGAAATGTGGGACATGTTGTTATTTTATTGTTATTTTTTGAAGATTTTTTTTAAATTTTCAAATTTCTGTCCTCTACAATGGACATAGTTTTTTCAGTTGCACGTACCTTTACTCTCAGTGCTTATTTCTCATTATAATTTAAAAAAAATTTTATCTTTAAGAATATAATTCCTTTGCAACATATATTTTTCAAATTATTCATTTACCTTTATATAATTAATGTTGATTATGGACATAAAAATCTATTCTCGTCAGTATAACTGTTAACAGAAGTAGATATAATAATTTGTTTTACAGTTGCTCTTAAGTGTTATGGTTTTAAAGATTTTTATACCTTTATTATATTGTATTTTTCAACATAATATTATTAAAATATTATAATTCACTTTTACCCTAAAATATTTAAAACTTATAATTTATGTCAGCATATGTAGCATATTGATAAAATATTTTAGAAAGTAGTATTTGTTAAATAACATTTTTATTTGTAGATTTCAATGTTATTTTTATTCTTTTGATGTTGTTTTGCGACAAGGTCTCACTCTGTCCCCCAGGCTGAGGTACAGTGGCACAATCATGGCTCACTGCTGCTTCCATCTCTCTGGCTAAAGCAATTTTCCTACCTCTGACTCCTGAGTAGTTGGGACTACAAGTGCGTGTCAGCAAATCTGACTAATCTTTTAAATTCATTTTTTGCAGAGATGAGTCCTCACTCTGTTGCCCAAGGTGGTCTTGAACTCTTGGGCTCCAGCGTTCCTCCTGTTTCTGCCTCCCGAAGTGTTGGGGATTACAAGTGTGAGCTGCCGCAGCCAGTCCTTTTTTTTTATTTTCTAATATACATTTGCATCTCTTTGTGCATTATTTCTTATGTTTGATTTATCTATCTAACCACGTACCTATCAAAATGCAGTTTATTTTATACTATGTGGATTTTAATGCATGATAAACCGTCTTTATTAGTATTTCTTTAAAAAAAAAACAAGTATTTTTTATTCTAAATGATATTTAGAGCTTCTTGACCAAGTCTATTAAAATCTTACTGACTTTGATTATAATTAATATTACCAATTAAATGAGGATAATTTAAAAGGAGGAACTTCTTATAGTTTTTCTGTTATGAATTCTTTTAGTTAACATTTTCTGATGAGAGAGTGTTTACCCCTGGCCTTTCCTTATTTTATCTTATCTTCAGCATGTTCATATATTTAATGTTTTATCTTCATAATATATTTTATTAAAATGTTTACCTGATTATAAGTAATTTACAAAGAAATTAAATTTACATACAGATATGAAACATTTATTTTCATGAACTTTGTTGACTCATTTGATTATATTTGATTATCTACATGTCCTTTTTCCAACAGTATGCTTTTGTTTGTTGGTTTCAATTATTGTCTATGAAATCTTTGTTAAGCAATATATTGTCCAAAGACCAATAGCAGTGACCTGACCTACTAGCTTGTAAGAATTCAAAAAACCAGGTCATACCACAGATTTGTTATGATAGGTATTTTAACAAGACCCCAAGGTGATTCATATACCTATGAAAGTCTGAGAATATGGAACATCCACAGTAAAACTTTGATTAGACTTTATGCATATATTCATCTTACCAGTGTCTGCCACTCATGGAAGCCATCACTAAATTGACTTTCCCCTGTTCTCTTGTAAGTGCTCATGCTATCTTTCTGATCTTTATATTTTGACATTCCAGTTGTGTTGTTTTGTTTTTTTCACTGTAGATAAGGTACAGCAGTAGATTCTTTATTTGCTTCTCTGTGTGTGTGTGTGTGTGTGTGTGTGTGTGTGTGTGTGTGTGTGTGTTTATGGCCTCCCTTCTTACCCAGAGATGCTATCTTTCAAAGAAGACAGAATAGCAACCTGGCCTTTTGCCTTGTTCATTTCATTCATTTCTACATTAAATGTAACAAGAATGACTAAATTGCTGGTATGGTGATGGCATTCTTAATAATATTCTGCTCCAGTATAGATTGTACTCACTTTGTGTAATGTGTTGCTCCACTCCATGGGATTCAGAGGGTACAGACATCGTATTACTTATTTATTATCAAATACATACATAGATTTTTCTGCTATTCATTACCTGGCATTTACCAAAATTCTATATTACAGATTAACTAGGAAATCATCTAGATTTATGTTCTAGTCTGTGTTATAAATAAGACAGATGTCATTTAGAGGTTGGTTAGGTCAATTCAACAGTTAGGAGTGATGTGAAATGGGATTTATCATGAGAACTAAACCTTACAATTGTGAGAGAACATGAGAAATGAAGGTCTGAAAGATGATCGTTGAAGTATCAGTATCATTTACCATGGAACATAAAAGTATGCTGCTGAAGAAGTCTATGGAAGGCTTTTACTCTTTTGTCTGGTGGTGGGCCCAGAGCTGCTACAGTTCAGCCTTGCAGGCATTCTGGAAAAAATCTGGATGTAAGGGATAAGGGAAATGTGAAGGAATGAAGGGAAGTCAGGGGAAACTGAAACCTATCAGCACAGAGTAGACCCTGTGAGGACAAACTGACAATTATCCCCGTTTCTCATGCTTTCTGCTCTGGGACTTCGTGATGCCATGGTATGGAACATATACTGTGAAAATTTGCTCTGTACGCACACATACATAGTCCTGAAATGCAAGAAAGTTATTACCCATGGATCAAAACTTGGCAAGTGAAGATAGAAGCCAGTAAATAAGTGATTCTTGTAAATATCTCCTTTATTAAAACAAGCAAACAAACAAAAATAATTTGGGTTTCCTAAAGTCAGGGCTTCTTGGTTAATTGTGGCCTTCTATCTGAATGCTTTAACTACCCACAACATATGACAATGTTTTCATTTTAACTTATCCTTATATAACCAGCTCAGGAATACTGAACTTGCCAAGTATTGGAAGAGAAGTAGAATCACTATTGTTAATTTTGGTGTTGTCATCACTGTATTTGTAAACATATCCTGGTAGCTTTCATGCTTTTGTTATTTATAGTCACACAGACTTCAGGCTAGAGGCTTGCTCTAATACTTTCTTTCCTTGGCTTTCTTTCTGCCTATACTGTCATTCATCTTGCAGTCATCACTTTGCTAGATAAATGTCCTGTTTCATTGATATTTGTGCTTTTTGTATGAGGCCTTGTCAGTGTTGGGGAAATATGTTCTATCACGTGTTCATTTGATCTGACTCACAGCCATGACATTATTATACACATATATATTCTATTATCCCAGATTTCTCATCATCTTGCAGATTTCTTCCATATTTATACTTTTCCTTACTATATTTCATCTTCTCAGAAATGTATTTATTTCACTATGCTTTTAGTATAATATATGTCCCATATGTGATCAATCTATATTAGAGCAAATTTTATACACAGAAACAATACGGGGAATGATGGATTGTAAATGAATAATGAAGATTGCTTTAGTTTATTCTCAGAATTTTCTTATCTAAAGAATATGTTCTAGTATTCTGTATTTTGTCAATATACTAACAGTACATTAGTATTTCACCTCTCGGGAGATGATACTAGCAAGTTCAAATAAAGCCTTGAGCTCAATTGTGTCTAGACATATTGCTGAGAGACAGTAAATGGCACGCCAACATCAAGATATACTTGAAATGATAAAAGTCGTCGTTTGCCTATGTGAGTGAATTCTAAATTCAAGTGTTGGGAAAGATATGGACTAACTTTCAAAGATCAATGGGTCAATATAGGGCCAGGCATGGTGGGTCACTCCTGTAATCCCAGCAATTTGGGAGGCTAAGGCAGGCAGATCACCTGAGGTCAAGAGTTCAAAACCAGCCTGGCCAACATTGTGAAACCCGATCTCTACTAAGAATACAAAAATTAGCTGGGCTTGGTGGCAAGCGTTTGTAATCCCAGCTGGGAGGCTGAGACAGGAGGATCACTTGAACCCAGTAAGAAGAGGTGGCAGTGAGCCAAGAGAGCACCATTGAACTCCAGCCTTGGCGATGAGTGAAACTTGACAAGAGTCTCAATAAATAAATAAATACATAAATAAATAAAGAAATAAATAAAATGACAGTGTATTTTGCAAGTCATAAATGTTTATTTTTTTAAAAAGTACTGAAAATAAATTTGTTTAATAATTACTGTATAAATTGAAAAACTAAGTATTTATTATATTCATATTATTAGGTAATGAATCACATTCAAACTTAGTCATCATTTTATTTTGCATTGGTCTATGGGAACATTTTATATACACACAAAAATTACAAACAAGAATTATTTTAAAAACTCTAAAAATCCTTATTGAAGCTCTTTTGTGCATAAGAGCTGTCCAAGGATGTAACTTGGTTAATATTACTCTGTGGCACACTGAGCTTACTACACTTTACAGTATCTGAGGAAAACATTTGAAGTCTACATGAAATGTATTATTTTTAAATCATGAATGAATTTTTCTTGCATACATTATTAGCATAGTACAAAAAGCAAGATTTTAATGTCATGTAGATATTTCTACATCTTATTTTATTTATTTATTTATATTTATTTATTTATTTATTTTTTTATACGGAGTCTCGCTCCGTCGCCCAGGCTGGAGTGCAGTGGCGCGATCTCGGCTCACTGCAAGCTCCGCCTCCCGGGTTCACGCCATTCTCCCGCCTCAGCCTCCTGAGTAGCTGGGACTACAGGCGCCCGCCACCATGCCCTGGAATTTTTTGTATTTTTAGTAGAGACGGGGTTTTGCCATGTTAGCCAGGATGGTCTTGAACTCCTGACCTCGTGAGCCACCCGCCTCAGCCTCCCAAAGTGCTGGGATTACAGGCGTGAGCCACGGCGCCCAGCCCTTATAATTATATTTTTAAAATTACAGTGTCTATTCTTCTTTTCTCCTTCTTCTTCTTCAAATGGGGATTATTTCTCTTTTTACCAGGTAGGAATGATGTTAGGTTTACTGTGTTTTAAATGCACTTATTACTTTCCAATTACGTTCAAACCTTTCTAAAAAGTATTATATCTTCTATATTTAAAGGTTTGAGCATAGTTCATAAAACCGTGTTGGTGAATATGCAATTATTTACTAGAGTAATTGTTTTCCTGGAAAAATATACCAATATTGTTTTATGAACAGTATCTAAGATTTTA
The DNA here is from genome assembly GCF_000951045.1 of Mandrillus leucophaeus. Lineage (NCBI taxonomy): Eukaryota > Metazoa > Chordata > Mammalia > Primates > Cercopithecidae > Mandrillus > Mandrillus leucophaeus. Next base: position 1,318,332 of record NW_012101798.1, read on the forward strand.
AATATTCCAGCTTATGTAAAATAAATGTCGCCTGTTCTAATATAGTCATTTCACCTGTATTTAAAGTTATCACCCATTAAGTCAAAATGGTTGTTGAACTTGAAAAATTCTATTTAATGGGAAATCATGAATGAACATAGATGTTTCTCATTCAAATATCATTTCCCCCCTAGTTGATGGCTTCTTGCTTAGTAGGTCATGAAATTTAACACTAGAAGCTATCTTCCTGACAAAAAATGATAAAGAATAGGGTTATTATTTCTTTTGGGAAATAGTTGCTTGAAGTGTGACTAAAATGTGCCAAAAGGAAAAAGGAAAAGAAAGCTTAAACTCTAAACCACTACTAAACCGTCTTATGTGAAAATCAATGAAGTTATCATACTACCACCATAGCCTCACTCCCAAAATCTGTTATATTTTGCATATTTAAAACAAAAAGCAAATTCTGATTTGAAAAATAAAATGCTTATTTGCATGGCTACAAATTTTACTTCTTTTTATTTGAGAGTTAGGACTTTGAAGGAGAGAAGTCTATATGAAGAAGGAATAGTGACTTATGGATAAAAATATTTCATTTTCTAGACTATAGCTAATGTCACAAGCAAATTAACTTTCTTCACACATGACTTACCAAGCCTAGGGATAATAGGTTTAACTATAGAATTTCAATTCAACTAATCTGAAACTTAATCTCAGGTAAAGTATCAGAAATACCTAGATGAAAATATAAAGAACAACAGAGTATAAATGACTTAAAGAAAGAGTGACAATTGGTCTGATATAGATTATAGAAAGAAAGAAAATAGGTGTTTTCTTTAATGGAAAGTAAAACAAAAATTGGTGACAAAATTGCAGTATAGATGATGGGCAAAAGTAGAACTCGAAATTTTAACAAACCAAAATATAATTGCAGAAATGTTGACATAATTGAGAGAGTTTATAAGCAAAAAAGCAAAGAAATTATAGGTCAAACTAGTATATATGTGTGTGTATATGTGTGTGTGTGTGTATGTATATATATCACTATAATTTTTTAAAAGGATAAACAAATTGTTGGATTTAAATGATGATAAAAGAAGTGTGCTTAAATAGTTCACTTCGGAAGAGAATGCTATAGAAGAACAAAATTAACATTTAAAAAGTATATTGGAAACAAGTAAACCTTGACTTTGTTTGGTACACAGTTATACTAAAATCAGGTCATTTAATAAAGTGTTTCTTTTACGTGGCTTACATTATTATTACTCAGAGTATCAAGTTTGAAACACTAAAGATATTATTTGGTTTTAATTATCACACACAAGGGACACATTATCCAAAATAGAAATGGTGGAAATCTTGAAGTGAATTGATCAGATACTATATATGTTGCCAATTTCAAATGAAAGAAATGTTGAATAGTACAGATGACTACCAGTGACTGGTTGCTTTGTTTGGTGGCAGTTAATTACAAACACATTACTATATTAGCAGCCCCGAATTTGGTATGAGTGCAGTGTTATTTTCTTTGCTTATTTGAAAAGAAAATGAAAAATACACATTTTTTTCAATGTGTATTTTGAAATGAAAATGAAGAAACAGGGATATATTTAATAAGAAAGACTAAAAAATTAAATTCACAATAATGTCAATGATATGATGCAGGTTTTATAGAAATTTTATTAGCTTTGCATACAATCTATGTAGATTTTCCATGAATTAAAAATTCATGACTTATCAACAAAGAGTTTAAAAGTTGTTCCTTCTCTCCCTCCCCCTCCTCCCTTCTCTTTCTCTTTCTTTCTGTCACTCTTTGTCAAAATACATCAGCAATATCCAATAGTATTGTAATAATGTCTGAATCTTGCTTTTTCTTCACAAGATATTAGATTAATATCTAATAATAATTATCTAATAATAATTACACATCATTATTATTGTTATTATTATTATTATTTTGAGGCAGAGTCTCACTCTGTTGCCCAGGCTGGAGGGCAGTGGCACAACATCAGCTCACTGCAATCCCCGCCTCCAGGGTTGAAGTGATTTTCCTGCCTCAGCCTGCCAAGTAGGTGTGATTACAGGCACCCGCCACCAAGCCTGGCTAAGTTTTTTGTATTTTTAGTAGAGATGGGGTTTCCCCATGTTGGCCAGGCAGGTCTCAAACTCCTGACCTCAGGTGACATGCACCCCTTGGCCTCTCAAAGTGCTGGAATTACAGGCCTAAGCCGTTGTGCACGACCCAGACATTAATTTTGAGAAAGGAAATAGCATTGCTTGTATATTGATTGTTCAGATAATTAATGAGATGCAAAACTTGCCACGTAAGAATTTAAATAACATATCCATGCCACTGAGGCAAGTATTAAGGGTAAATTGTTTAACAAGATTGAAATCCATCCATCAGAAGAATGTTCAAACAGTTTCACTGGTAAATAATTTTCTTCCAAATGATTTTTCCATTTATATTATTAAATTAGTTTGTTATAGTGGTAACAGCGTTTGGCTCATATAAGTTGTGGAATTTTTGTTTGTATTGATGGGTTCGGCAGCAATAAATGAAAACACAATTAAAACAGGCTTAAATATACATGGTATGTGTTATATCACCTAGCAACTCTAGAGCTGCATGGCTACAAAATTTGCTAAGTCATTGACTCAAATGTGTAATTAAGGCTCAAATTGTTCCCCCACTTTCACCTGGTGCCTTCAACATGCTTGCCATGACTTTCATGTTGATATAATGTCGGATACATAGGGATTACCACTACACAAATCAATGAAGGGAGGGGAAGATTGCAAATGATGTGCTGTGTCTGATTTTTAAAATCATTTTATTTTGATCTAATTTCAAACTCAAAAAAGTTCCAAAAGTAGCAAAAGTACACAAGTGCACATACAGAGGCATGTTTCTTTTTCCTGACATTTAAGCATGTTAATGCTTAATTGTTTAGTGCTTAGTTAATGGTTAATGTGGTTTCTGTCAGATTTCTCTCCTGTACATTTCCTAGTTTTCCTTTGTATTAACTAAATAGATATTGGCGGATATTTTAAAACTGTCTGGATAACTTTCGTATGCAATTTTCACCCACTAGTTTTAGTAAACATTAATCATTTTCTAAATATATTACCCATCTACATTAATTAGTTGATAGTCTGTCCAAAAGAAGAGTTTTAATGTTGTGTTATTTATTTACTTACTTACGGACACTCTAGTTATAGTTTTTAATTCATTACAATATTTGGTAATCTTGATTGTAAAGTTGTCTCTGAATTGGCTAATGAAAGCACTGTAGATGTAATTGTACCCTTTCAACATGTTTCAGTCATTTTTTTAGCACTTCTTTTATTTCTGGCTTAACAAGGTTTTCCTGGCTTATCTCTTAAGATCCCTGCCATAGATCTGAAATCTACTGTTTCTCTAAGGAGTTCTGTTTTGTGTGTTTGTAAAGACCGATATTTAGAAGCCAAAGGCCGAGATCGGAGTGCTGGGTGTGCTCATTGCTACTGAGGAACTATTTTCAGGAGACAATATAAGAACATTACATACATATAAATAGGTAGATGCACACATATATAGTTGTTTATATGCTATATATGTTCATGTGAATGTATTTGTGCATATATACACAGATGTGTATGTTTATGTTTATATACATATATATGTATATGCACACAAATAGAGTTTTGTGTATGTGTATATATGTAATTTGAAGCTAAAAATCAAGGAAACAGATTATTCTCAAGATCCTCCAGAATGAACCATGCCTGAACACTTTATGACTTTAGTCAGTGAGACTGATTTTATATTTTGACCTCTAGAATTGTAAGAAAATAACTTTTTGTTGTTTTAAAACACTAAGCTTGTAGTGATTTGTTACAGTAGCAATAAGAAACTAATATACATACCATTTAGAATTTCTTTTTTTTTTTTGGTAAAATATACAAAGATGTGCAGACCTTAAATGTACAATTAGACAATTTTTGTAAATGTATATATGCAAATCAGGATACAATTGGGGTATCAGGATAACCATTATCCTGATGATTTTCAACAGCTTTTAAATTATCCTAACAGCTCTTTCTCTGGCACATCCCTTTTGTCTCAGTAAATCACTGAACTGATGTATGTCACCATAGATTATTTTGATTAATGTGGAAGTTTATACAAAGGAGACAATACAACATGCATTCTTTTCTATCTCACTTTTTTTGTGCAACACGGTATCAGGGTAATTCTTCCATGTGGTTGCATGTATCCACAGTTCATTTATATTGCTAAGCAATATTCTATTGTATCAATATATGACTTTTTATCCATTCACTGACTGATAGACATCTTGTTTATTTCTAGCGTTAGACCATTACAGGGGGAAAAAATGGGCCTATCATTCTGAGGCATAGGTTTTAATTTATCCTAGGAAAATACCTGGTAGCAAAAAATGCTTAACCTGGGATAGCTAATTATTGAACTTTATAAGGAAGTATCAAACTATTTTCCTGGGTGATTTAATACTTAACACTCTTACAAACAGTATATAAAAATTCCCATTGTTCCATATTATAGATAGCACTAGGTATTTCAAACTTATTAATGCCAGCTATCTAGTACATTGAAAAAGTTGTTTTTATAACTCTTAAGAGTTTGTGGAGCTTCTTGAAATTATAAATTTTAGACGTATCATCAATGCTCAGCAATTTTGCACTATTCATATTTCATTGCCTTGGTCTCATTCTCTCTCTCCTTTTCTACTGAAGCTCCATTTGGTATAGCACGTGGTATTTTTCCACAGGTCATAAAAGACCTGATTGTTTCGTTGCAGTTTTTTTTCTATTTGTCATAGCTGATAATTTCTTTAATTTATCTTCTAGGTTATCAACACTTTATATTTTTCAATTTGCAGTTAAGCTCATGTAGTGATTTTTCTTCTTTATATGTAGTTTTATGATAAATATTTTTATAGTTTTTTAAAAATCTGTGATGCTTCTCCATTTGTTACTCATTAGGACTGTATTTTACTTTAGGTCACTGAGCCTATTTATAATATTGCTTAAAAGTCACTTTCTGCTAATGTTAACATTGTTACATTGAAATCAATTTCTGCTGACTTATTTTTCTCTCTGTGGGTTCATGAATTTCTGTTTCTTCATATATATATATATATATATATCATTTTAAATTGCATAATATAAATTGTGAATGATACATTGTAGGGTACCTAATTCTTTTATCTTTCTCAGAAGAATTTTGATTATCTTCTTAGAAGGTTGTTTCTTTAATGACACTCGAGTTACAAACTCAGTCTGTCTTGAGGGGTGGGGTAAAACCTCCTGCTCAGCCTTCTTAATGCCTTAAACTATTGTTTTCTGATGGAACTTTAGGAAAACCTCCTGCATATATGCAGTCCGCTTGTTATTCAAGGATTTCAGTACAGTTTATATGAGCATTTAAAAAATCCCCTGCTTCTTCCTTCCTAGGTTCCTTTCTCTAAATTTCCACAAGCTATGATACCCCCAAAATGAATCCTCCAACTCATGAATCCGACAAAAGTTTGTTTGAATTTTATCCACACCAATTTTTTTCTTTGAATTATTACTACACCAGGCTTCATAGATTAAAGAGTGCCCTCAGGTAAAAAGATATATAAATATAAATATTACATGTTGTAATTTCTGTTTTTGATAGGTTATATCTCTTCAATTTCTGCCTGCTTTAGTCACTCTCCAGTGCTGCAAACTAATGTTTTTCAGCTGGAACATATAACATAACTTTCCTAGTAGAACTTGAAATTTTGTTTGCGTGGTATTTCTTGAAGACTTCCTGGGGTTTCATTTGCAGGAAGGTATTGTGTGCGCATCTACAAATCAATCAATCAACCTGAAGAATGATTGCCAAGATAGGCTATACCAAGTCAAGCTTTTGCTCTTCATTCTGAATTGGGGATCAGCCTTATCTGATGTATCTGAAAGCAAGGAAGGGTCAGAAACAAAAGTGGAATGTCTAGGCCTTACAAAGCAAGATTTAAAAAATTTTATTCTGATATTCCACTTTCCACAAAATTAACACTGAGAAATGAAGTGTAGAATACTAATCTTTCTGTAAGTTTTTTTTTCTCAAAGTAGATTTTAGAACATTCCAGGATAAGTGGATGGTTGAGTTAGGAGATTCAAAATGCCACAGGATTAACATTGCATACATTCCAGAAAGATCAATTATACTTGGTATTTTGCAAAACTAAAGTATTTGATATTCAATTTTGGAGTAGAGTGAATATTGAATTGTAATACCTGCTTTAAATTAATATTTATAAAATAATTATTAAACAATTATACTGAAGCATGTTTATCCTTGCCAGTTATGCATAATAATCAAACTATAATTAATTATGCAATCAATATTTATAAACTGTAGGTATAAACATTAGCATTTTACCAAAAGTAAACAAAATTGATTGATTTTAGCATAAAACAGATGTTTTTCTAGTAGCATGGCTTCCATTAAATGTTTTACATTATTTTATAATACATTAAAATATTTTTCTTTAAGCTTTTTTTCTCTTTTCATGTAGACTGCTTTCATTGATTTAAAGACAGTACTCTATATTTATTCTATTTCACCTTTCCATTTCATCAGGTCAGATCTTAATGTTCTTTAATGATGCACATTATTAATGCTGACAAAAACTGAGACAAATATAAATTTTATGCTCATGTGGAAGACAAATTTGTAAAGTCAAATTATCTTATTTCATAATTTATTACCTGGGTAAAAAGTGGCCACATAACATCTGGCTGGTTCTTTGCAACACAGCTTTAATAATCAGATATTAATTATGTGATTGACTTTTTTGAAATATCAAGAAGATATGTTATTGATTTGTAAAATTTAGAATGCAAAAACAGTTTTAACGTAGCAAATTCCTGGGCTATAGAAAAGTAAGACAATTATTGATAACCTTTGCTGATTCATTGTCTTATTTGGTCAAAGACCTAAGTGTTTTGATTTATTGCAGGAAAGTACCAGAGGGAAAATACTTCCATTTTTCCTCTTGACAAACATCAATTGTTGATAGGCTAGCTGAAGTCACATTTATCAACTTCTGCTTTGCTGCAGGAGAATTCTATTGAATTATAAAGTATCCCAGGTTCACTAAAACCACTAGAGTCACAGACATAGGCTTTCTATAAAACACAGTGTGCATTTGTCAGTCTTTCCTTGTTTACTTTCCTTTAGTTCCATTTTCACCACAGCTGGGTTACTTGGTGCCAACCAGAACTCTGCCTTCCTCCACCTTAAACTATAACTCTTTATGCAAGGCAAGAAGAATTCAATGCTGTTTAGTCCAATTACCTGATACTGTGTTTCAGATTTGTTAGTATCCTGTGATCAATTCTCACAGGTGAGCTTTTGCTTTGTTCTGGAGATTCCACCACCATCTTCTTACTTAACATCACAAACATCTAGACAAGCTCCCACCTGTTTCATCAATTTTACTAAAAGAAATTTCATTGTATGCTCTCAAGTTTTTTCTTATTCAAGATTTTGTCTTATCCCCTGTTTCTTTATTATGTATCTATTTAGTTAATCCTGATAGATTTAATTTAGCCACTTTGTATTCTTTAATAGAGTATCTTTTTTATTCTATTTTTTAGTCAGTGGCAAAATAAATGTAAAATTTACCATTTGAACCATCTTTAAGTGTACAATTCAGTGGCATTTAGTACAGTCATATTGTTGTGAAATCATCATCACCATCCATCTCCAGAATTTTTCATCATCCCGAACAAAAATCTATGCTTATTAAAAAATAATTCCTTATTTCCCTCTCGTTTTAGGCCCTGAGAAGCCCTATTTCTCATTTTGTCTCTACAGTTGACTTTTCTAGGTAATTTATATAAATAGAATGAAGCGGTAGTTGTACTTTTGTGACTGGCTTGTTTTACTTAGCATGTTTATAAGGTTCATCCATGTTGTAGCACATGTCAGAATTTCATTTCTTTTTAAGACTGAATCATATTACATTACATACCACATTATTCCACATATTTATTCTATCTGTTAATGGACACTTTGTTTGTTTTTACCTTTTTCTGTTGTGAATAATGCTGCTATGAACATTGGCTTACAAATATTTCTTCAAGTTCTTCCTTTCAATTACCTGTGTATATACCTAAAGGTGGAATTGTTAGATCACATGATAATTCTGTGCTTCATTTTTTGAAGAAATACCCTACTATCTTCCTCAGAAGCTGTGTCATTTTACATTCTCACCAGCAATGCACAAGCACTTGAATTTCTCCACATTCTTGCCAACACTTATTTTCTTTACTTTTTTTTATAATAGACATCCTAATGAATGTGAATTGGTATCCATTATGATTTTGATTTGCTTTCCCAATGTTTAGTGTCATGACTAATTTTAACTGAATAATTATTATGCATTGGTATTCAGTGTTTAATATAGCATTAAATTACAGTAACATCTTCGTTATCTAGTACTTTCAGAATTAAATATTCAGTCCAAATCATTTTCTACATAAATGAATGTTATTTATTTAAAGATAATACTTTTTGGATTACAGGAAACATGTTGTGAAAATTCCAAAAGTTTTGCTGATAATTATTAGATAGATAAATGTATATGGGAAAGATCAGACATTTGGGGATCAAACAGAAACATCTTGATGTATGCCTCTGCTTCCTAAATTTAATGAATGAGGCCAATTATATAAACATCTCAATCTCAATTTCTTCATCTAAAAATAAAATTAAAAAAAAAAATACTGACATCATATGGTCTAGACCAAGGATTACTGGGGTAGCTTGGATTATTTTTCAGTAAGCATAAAATGCTTTCTTCTTCTTTGGGTGGAGTATACCTACCTGGGGTTGGGTATACTACACTCCTGGTGTTGGGCTTAGACATGTAAGATGATTTGGCCAGTGAAATGTTAGTGGACTTATTTCAAGCAGGCCTCAATGTGATTGCCCAGTTTGACTTGGTTCTTGTGATTAATTTATTGTGAAAACAATATACCAAAAGTATCTGCTGATCCACAGGTATTGAGGTTCACTTGTCACTGACCTGATCCTAATCCACTGCATTGAGTGAAGCCTATCTTGCTGCAGAGTCAAGCTTAGCCTGAATCAGTCAAACTGCAGTCAATCTGGAAACCAGTGTGAGAACCATTCTTTTGTTTTGTAAGTCACTGAACTTGTGACTATGGCTGCATTAGGTAAGCTATTGCATGAGCCGATAATACAGTTATTATTTTTTTCCATGATATTTACAGCCTAGTGAATCAGAATAGATGCATTTTCAGAATAATGGCTTACATTTTAAAAAATTAAGTGTAATTACCAAAGAAACCAACAACATTGAAATACCAAATATTTTATAACATTTAATTTGGAAGAGAGTATTATGGGTAATTCTTTGTTTACATGTTAAATAGCAAGATCTATCATTAAGCCTATTAACTAACAAAATTTTCAAGATGATAATGATAATAATATGTTTAAATCTATACAACTTCTGTAATGTGGTATAAAATATATGCAATTTCTATTAGGGAGAAAATCACTACAAGTGTTAAATTGCTAAGATATATGGTTTCTATTTATAATTGAAGGATATGTTAAATTGAAGTGAAAATAAAGAGGGATTTTTTTAACTTCCTTGTATGCCACTTTCTTCATCTCTGAGTTGATGTCTTTTAATTGTTAACTAGGGAATTGTATCAGAAGTGCTTAGCATAAGGCCTAGTATTATAAGATATTCAGTTATTGTTCATGTATGTAGCTTACTCATGGACACTACCGAAAAGTTTACACATCTAATTTGAATATGTGACCAAGTGTGAGAACAACTATAGTATTTCAACCTTACCACCACAACAGAACAGATCACATTGTACCTTAAGTGTCTAGGGACGATAAAGAATACTAGAGTTTAATTGTGACAGTATTAACAAATTCTTCTTTATCAAAGTGTTTATGAAGTATGAACATTCAGCTTGAACATAAACAGGAAAGTCAGTTGAGGGTTTGCAAAGGGAAAGACAAATAGAAGTCTGTGGTTGCAATACGGACATATCAGGGTATTGAGAATATGACGCTCAGAAGGTAAGTTATTCCCATAGTGTCAAATTGTGGTGAATATTAAACTAGGATATTTTGGTTTATTTCTGTAAGTGATCAGGAATCATGGGTTACACAGATTTTTGTTTGCAAACAAAAATTATTGTTAGAGGATTCAGCATTTTCAGAGAAAGTACCCATAATTCTGCAATAAACAAATAGTAGGAAATAAGAACTTGAAATATGGCAATAAAAATTTCAAGGAATTCACCAATGCAAGACATGTTTAAATACAATTCTCCACTTATAATAGAAAGATTCAATCTAATCCTCAGAAATTATTCATATGATTTTTTGCCTCTGTATGAGACTATGAGATTATCATATGTAAGTGCATGCACACACATACACACACTTAAATTTGCATAAAAAGTGTAGTGAAAACTTCCTATATGCATCCCTCATTATAGGAGATAGAATTATGACAATTTTTCTTTTTCAGCATTCCATTATTTATAAGTGTAAATAAGAATATTACTTTGGTTTAAACTCATAGTCACTTGGAGACTGAGATTGAATAGCATTTGCCCAAGATTATTCAAATAACAAATAGAATTTTAAGTGCATTTTGAAATCCCAAATCAGCATAACAATGGTTGAAATAAATTTTTCAATTTGCACATTAAGTGCCCAAAGTCTCTGTTCTTAGCAGAATATGATAAAACACTGAATTTTATCTGAGATGAAGGCAAGTGAGTAGGTTAAAAATTTAAGCAAGTCATCGTGTAATCTGATATCTGAAAGGGAGTACACAACAAAGAAATAAGTAATGGTTAGAAATTTTGAAGACGGGCCGGGTGCAGTGTCTCACGCCTGTAATTCCAGCAGTTTGGGAGGCTGAGGCGGGTGGATTACCTGAAGTTGGGAGTTCGAGACCAGCCTGACCAACATGGAGAAACCCTGTCTCTACTAAAATACAGAATTAACCGGACATGGTGGTACATGACTGTAATCCCAGCTACTTGGGAGTCTGAGGTAGGAGAATCACTTGAACCCAGGGAGGCGGAGATTGCGGTGAGCCAAGATCATGCCATTGCACTCCAGACTGGGCAACAAGAGCGAAACTCCATCTCAAAAAAAAAAAAAAAAGAAAAAGAAAAAGAAATTTTGAAGACCAAGCGTATTTGTATTTCTCAACAATGGTGTGAAATCATCTAATCTTTAAAAGCAAAATGACTATAATAATTCTTACCTCATGAACCTGTTTTAAGAATTGTAAGATTAATGTTTGCAGAGCTATTAAGATATGCAGCTTATAGGATGTTTTCAAGGATTAAACTGGAAAACTGAATCTTGTCAGACACTTTCATTCACAGCATCATCACATCCATGTTAACTGTCTGTACGTCTTCTAAGAAGTAAGTAAAAATCCAGAGAAAAACTACAAAGAAAAGAGAAGCAGAAAAAGTTTGGTCAAAAAAATCCCCAGAAAATCTACCTTATGTAGTAAAATAATGAGAAATTTCATTGGCATATCAGAGCACTTACTCCAGAGAAGAGACTTAAAAGTGTACAGGGTACATGAGAATGCAGCCTTGGAATTATAATGCCCTAAGGATAGAAATAAAGCAAGTGTGAGTTATCCTTGTGTGGTTTGGAACTGTGTCCCTGAAAAATCTCATGTTGAATTTTAATCCCCATCATTGGAGGGTGGCCTGGTGGGAGGTGACTGACTCATGGGGATGTATTTCTAATGAATGGTTTAGTACCATCCACTTGTTGCTGTTCTCATGATAGTGAGTGAGTTCTTGTGGCATTTAGTTGTTTAAAAGTGTGTAGTATCTCCCCAGTTACACTCTCTCTGTTGCTCCTACTCTGGCTGTCTGATGTGTCTGTTCCCTGTTTGCAATGACTGGAAGCTTTCCGAGGCCTCCCCAGAAGCAGATGCTGACATGCTTCCTGTAGAGCCTGCAGAACTATTAGCCAATTAAAACTTTGGTTTTTATTTTTAAAAAACTACCCAATCTCAGTTATTTCTTTATAGCAATGTGAGAATGAATTGATACATACCCTAAGGGAAATCAGCACTGAAGAGGAAGGCGACAACAAGGAGAAAAAGAAGCTTAGAATGGGAAAGGACATAAGAAAAATAAACATGGAAAGAAACAAAACATGTCCCCAAATTTTCCTCCAAACAAACAAATATTCATCACTAAAGAAACTATATTTTGCTTTACTAAAAGAAAAGATTGCTCCTGAACTAGAAATCGGGTAACAAAAAAAAAGTTAGGCCTACCCTATAGACTGTTTTCACATATATATACCATTTTTTAAAAAACTGGAAATGAGAATCCCAATAATTCAGCAGATACCACCCAAACAGTGGCAAAGTAGAAGTGATATATAATGTAACACTTCGTGATGGATTAAATGTTTTCTCTATCTTCTGTTTATCTGGCCAGTGGACATGGGGTTAGAGCATGAGTAGAAGACTACAACAAAACTTTCAAGAGTCATGTCTGAACAGGGTATGCGTCACCTTCTTGCATATCCCAGGGGCTCCTTCTAATTTCATGGCATCAGCTAGATCCAGTAGAGCTGACAGCTATACCCTAGCCATATCAAGGAATGAAATACATCATATATATTGATGTGAACTAGTAGTCACTCTGATGACATATGTAATGGGCTATGATTTTGCCAGCATGGCTTAATTAAGGTGGTGAGAGTGGGTATAATAGATAAGGTAAAGGAAAAAATAAAAAACAAGGTTTAGACCAAAATCAAAGAGGGATCTGATTTGGATTTTTTTATTATTGCTTGTAAAATAACGAGATCCCCTATGGAGAGAACTCAGATGAATGAATCAAAGGATACATAAAGTCCTGGGATGCTCCAAAACCTGGAATGAAAGTGAAGAGCAGAAGCCAAAAACAACAACAACAAATAGTAAAAGAGATACATGAAAGTTGATGAAAAAACAAAACAGAGATACAGTTTAAAAAATTCTAGAAAACTCCTCCCAAATAAGGATAATAAATTACGGTAAATGCTACTGAGAGACTAACTTAGATGTGAACATAGAAACAATTAAATTATGACATGATAATATTATTCAGTGACCTATTTAGTGAAGTCATTAGGGATAAAAGACAACTAGAATGAGTAAGAGAATGGGTGACTAAGAAGGGAGACAGTGATTCAGACTAGTCCTTGAGGCTTTCCTTAATAGACCATTACTGTAAAATCAGCAACCATGTTAACTCTACTTCCATTACTTACTGTGTTGCAGGCATTAAAGGAAGCACTAGAAAAAATAAATGAAACATAAATTCAATTCTCAAGAAACTGACAATTTAGTGGGTAACCCATTCAGTCAGATAAAATAATAAATCCCATTTAATGTTTTAGGATTTTTACTATTTACAGAGAACATGGCTCACTAGGGACACCAAGAAGGACATTATCAGCTCAATTTAATTAAGTATTGTATTACCTCTGAAGGTAAGTGGTGAATAACGTCTATCCTATCTGCTGTCAAATCTAAAGTATGTTAACAGCCTCACTGTTATTTTTAGCTGTCATATATTCATGTATTTAAATTTCATTTAAATACATTTTTACCATTTGCCTCTTTAATTTTTGATATTAAGAAATTATTAGACTATATTTACTATATGATATGTTTTGGATCTGTGTCCCCACCATATCGTGTGTCAAACTGTAATCACCAGTGCTGGAGGTGGGGCCTGGTGGGAGGTGATTGGATTATGGGGGTGTATTTCTCATAAATGATTTAACACCATCCCCCTTGGTACCATAGTTTTGTTAGTGAGAGAGTTCTCCTGAGATCTGGTTGTTTCAAAGTGCTTAGCACCTCTTTCCTCATCTTTTGCTCCTACGGGGCCATGTAAGATGTGTGTGCTTCCTCTTCACCTTTGCCATGATTTTAGGTTTCCTAAGGCCTCCCCAGAAGCAAGAGCTACTATGTTTTCTGTACAGCCTGAAGAACCATGAGTCAATTGAACCTCCTTTTTTAAAGAAAAATATTACCCAGTCTCAGGTATTTCTTTATAGCAATGCAAGAATGGACTAATACCATGTATAATATTGCATGTATTTTTGTAACCTCCATATTCCGTTCCATTTCTTTTGCTTTGTCACCAGATTATACTTATCAGTCTTATTACATCTCTTGCTAAAGGTCATGATAGAGTTCATGATCAATTATCACGCTTCAATGTAGTTTTAATAATAATAATGTATAAGATTTTAAAAATATATGATTTTGAAATGAATTCGACAAATGTAATTTTTGTGAAATTATTGTGCTTGATATTACCAGGCAATTAATTTTCCATCTTTTTCCTTTGATCTGAGATAAATGAAGTGGAACATGTTACTAAATAGGATTTTGTTCTTTTTAAGCCATATGATGATTATATATTGAATCATTTCCCAATTAATTAAGCTCCAAATACAACATACTTGACAAACGTATCTAAGATTAGTAGTCCTTATTCAAAGAATAACCTCAATAATATATGCTGAAAATAATTGATGAGAATAAATATTTCATAATCTTTAAAAATTCCATTAGAGTTCATTTACTTCATATGGAAAATTCATAAAACTCATAAATAATTAAAACTAAATTATGTTTATCAAAGTAAATTAAAATATAATGTTTTATACATTTTGTGTTTATTTACCTAATTGTTTTTCACCAAAATCAGTAATTTGCAGCATTTCTTCTCAACATGAATATATATAAAAGGCATCAACCATTCTTAAATTTTGCTTATAGAATCTTTATTGTTAATCCTGTTATTTTTCCCAAAAAAAATATTTTTACAACTGCCTAATTTTATTTTTAAATGCTCTTCTTAAAAGCAAAACAGACTGGGCATGGTGGCTCATGCCTGTAATCCCAGCAATTTGGGAGACTGAGGCAGATCACCTGAGGTCAGGAGTTTGAGACCAGCCTGGCCAACATGGCAAAAGCTTGTCTCTACTAAAAATACAAAAATTAGACGGATAAGGTAGCCTGTGTCTGTGATCCTAGCTACTCAGGAGGCTGAGGCATTAGAATCACTTGAACTTGGGAGGTGGAGATTGCAGTGAGCCAAGATCATGCCACTGCTCTCCAGTCTGGGTGACAGAGTAAGACTCTAACTAAAATAAAGTAACATAACATAACATAACATAACATAACATAACATAACATAACATAACATAACATAACATAACATAAACATACCCTAAAATTTAATTGACTGCTCTCAGTTTCTACTTCTTTCACACTTGTGTAAAGATAATTGTTGCTTCATTATTTTCTGAAAAAGCAGACTTTAAAAAAATGAATGACTTCAGTTGTTAGCAAAGAAAGGAGAAGGCTTCAAAATAGCCTACATACGCCTCATTCTATTTTTTTCCATTTTATTTATTTATTTTATTGATACATAATAGTTGTACATATTAATGGGGTGAATGGGATATTTTGATACATGCATATGACATGATTCTGATGAAAGTGTTTTCCCACAAGCAAGTTTTAGATACATGTCACATTTAGAACTTACATTGTATGTAAATAGATTATAAACTATATTGAGCTCACCACAGAACCACAGTAAAAGCCCTAGAGATTACAGTCCAACCTCTTTTATTTGTAACCTAGTGAGTTTGTAACTCTTCCACATCATTAGAACTCTAAAGAGAATCCCCCCAATTTGATATGAATCAAGCATTTCCTCCTTAGTTATACTGTATATATGATTATCTCTGGTAGCAGAGTATCTAGCAGTAGAACATAAGGTGTAAAACTGCTCATTTCATGCCTCTGTCAAGTCCCTCAACGGTTTTTCCCTCTCCCAGTGAGGGTCAACACCCTGATCATAATCTAGAATCTAGAAGGCTCTTAAGATCTGGCCTTTGGTTTCTTCTGTCCTCATCTGTGATTCTTCCTTCCTTTCTCATCTGTCTTGTAGTCGTACCCTTCTCCCTCCTGTTCCTTCACAACATTAGGTACATCATCTGCTCTGGTCTTTGTTCTGTCTCTTACCTCTCTTTCTGTGCTCTTCCCCTAGATGTCCAGACAGTTATATCCCTCACTTCCTTCTGGTACTTAAATAAAAATTTTGTCTATAAACCTTACACAAGATGTCAACAATCTCCCACTGACATTTCTTATCCTGTTTCCCATGTTCATATGTGTCCCCTCAGCTATTTGAATCACATAACATAATAACTGTTTAGTATAGGCTATTTGTTTTCTTTCTCTCACTTCAATATATAAACTTCATGATAATAAGGAGTTTTGCTTGTTTGGTTTATTACTAATGACATCCCCTTCATCTACTGTGTTGCTTGAAACAGTACCCTCTCAACAACAACTGTAATGCTGAAGAAATCAAAATCTCATTCAATTTCACATTTGGAATCTGTGTCTCTCCATAAACATATACCAAAAATCTTGTGAAGATTCATTGAATGCAATGCAAGATGACTCCTTAATACTTCATTCATCTTTTATTTTTCACTTAAATTTACATCACATACTACCACTCATAAATACTCTCATTTGTATGTGTTAATGATATCTACATGCATTTGACATATAGTGCTAAAAAACTAAATATGATTCTATCAGTTTTTACTGATGCTGTCGTTATCATTGTTCAACAGTATTTTCTATGTCTTACATAATTTTTCTTTAAGGATTTCAAGCTTTTGTGAAGTTTATTGGCAACTTAGGCAAATGTCTTTCCCTAATCCATTTAGAGATCAGCCCTGTTAATATAATTAATGTGATTAGTTAAAAAATTTAAATATAAAGACAAAAATCTGAATAGTACAAAGAGCAATTTCAGTCTTTCTACTTTGACCTTTCTCTTCTTACCCATAGTACACATTTCATCTGAGAAAATTAGTATTAGAAAAAAATAGCATCTCATAGCACTTCTGCAATCAAAGAGAGTACACATAAATGAAAATGATATTTTTAGCACCTTTATACAAGTACTCTGGTACTTTATGAACCTTGTCAGTAGGCATGATGTTTCTGATATTTCAGAAATCCCCTGTTCTTAGGAGTGAAATGTTCTATTTGAATCATTTTGACTTCAATCTGTCACAATGAGGAGTATTTTACTATAAATATATTCTATTAAAAAGAGATTTAGGCTATTTATCAGAGTAAGTCAAATTATTTACTTTTTACCTAGAAATCATATATTCCATGATAATTAGTATAAATTTAGTAAAAAGGAAGGAACTACAGGTTAAGTAGGAACCATTTGGAAAGAATCGTTGGAACTCAGACAAATAGATTTTTATAAAAGCATCTGCAATTATTTTATGTCACTCTGTAAATGACAGACAATCAAATGGATGTGGGAAATATTAAACAGAGAATCTAAAAATTATCCAAGTTTCCTATTCAAAAGCAACTAACCTAACGCCTTCAGTTTTAAAACTTTTTAAGTTTTAACTTTTAAAGCTCTTCTAACTCAAGGAAATAATTTTCGTTTTCAATGAGTAGTAGTAACACTGTTAATAGAGTCTTCAGAATAAATTTTCCTTTAATATATCATGCCAATTTCATTTTTAAAAATTACAAAGCTTGGTAGCAAGTTTTGTTAGTAAATGTCTGGAAAAAGCATGTCCACCTAAACATTGCTGGTATTGTATAAATTACTACATTCTCAATAAAGAGTAAGATGGATATAACTAATAAAAAAGTGCACATACAGCAAAACAGACATATAGTTAGTTGTTTAATGTTAGTAGATTGTTACAGAGAATTAGTTATGTGTAATAGTATTTTTCATTTGGTTTCAAATTTTAGAGGTTTAATAACTGAAATTTGTCAGGGACTCTAAAAGTGATGAGATTATTGTAATTGAAACATATTTGGAAATGTGTTAAAAAGTCAATGCATAAACTAGAATGTCTCCTTAATATTATTTAATAAAATAAGTAGACACATTTACAGGTAGTAGAATATTTATATCTCCCCTACTTCCAAAAAAGCTTATCTCAGAATCAAGAAATAATTTAGACACAACTATGTACCAGAATATTGCTAGATGAACTTAGAAATTTTAGACATAACAAGGCATAATTTTAAAAGTTAATTCTTTTAGCTCAAACAAAATGTGATTAATTGATTTTGTCTACAATAATAGGTAGTGCCTCAGGGAAAGCTAGGTAAGAAAATTCCTTAGAGAGACGAGACAGTATTTTACATTCTCTTTCTTTGGGCTGAAGTAAGTCAGTATATATCTTTTCTCTTGATGTTAGCTCTGAATTTTATAAATTAGGGTAGAGCTCCATTAGAATCATTCATTCATTCATTCATTTATTCAAGAAATAAAGAATATCTACTCTGTTCCAAGCATAGTTAGAGAAACTGGGGTCTCTAAAGTAAACACAATGGTCACATGCAGCTGGTGAGGACGTCACGTTACATTGTGATAAGTGCTAAAGGAAGATAGATAAGAAATGTTGTAAAGTTGGCAAATGTAATTCTAAATATGATTTCAGAAACACCTCACTGAGAAGGCAACTGAGAGGCAAGTAAAGACTTGAAAGACAAAAGGAAAACGGCAAGTGTATAGCTGGACCAACAAAGTATCAGAGTGAAGCCATATCAAGCACAAGGCTACCACATCCATTGTTCATTAATTATTACAGTCGTGCCTTGTAGACCATTTCTGCTATAAAAACCACTAGTTGAAAGATTAAAGGCAGGGTCTTAGAGTGACTATGTTTGAGGAAGCCACAGTTAGGTTTATATTGCAATGGGGAGGGCTGATTCTTGAAAATAATTATGTCTGTAACTTTTGAATATGGAGTTGACTGAAATCAAATATGTGGACTCACCAAAGCTTTTGAGAATGCCATTTGAGCAAAGGTTTTGCCAGATTTTTGCTCAGCTACCAAGCAGGCATATTTTTAATGTCTGGTTCAGTTATAGCCATGGAGGATATTAGAAAAATATTATAACCTGAATGTCCCTCAAAATTCATGTGTTGAAAGTTAATCACCAGTGTGATAGTGATGCAGGACAGGCAAGCTCCACATTCGGAGCTTTGCTGGGGGAGTTCTTGGCTTCATCCAGAAAAGAATTCAAGGGCAAGCCAGTGGTGTTAAACAGCAACGTGTATTGAAGTGGGGGCGTACAGCAGCAGCAGAGGTACTTCTCCTTGCAGAGCCGGGCTACCCCATAGGCAATGACACCCACTTGCAATTACATGCAAATTAAGAAGCTACTTATTCAGAGATTTCTAGTAAAAGGGGTGGTAACTTCGAGATTTTCCATGGAAAGGTGCCGTAACTTCCCAGTGTTGCCATAGAAGTGGTAAACTGCCATGGCACTGGTGGATGTGTCTTAAGGAGATGTGCTTTCAGTGCTTCTTCCCTGTTTCAGCTAGTCTTCAGTCTGGTCTGGAATCTACTCCTACCTCCTACATCAATAATATTAAGACATTGGAGCTTTTGAAGGTGATGAAGTCTTAAGGACAGATCCCTCATAGATGAGATTAGCAGCTTTATAAAAGACTGGAGGAAACTAGCGAGGCCCTTCTAGCACCTGTCAGGGTTCCTCCCCTTCAGAGGATACAGTATTCAAGGAGTGCTCTTGAAAGCAGAGACTGGACCCTCATCAGACACCAAACCTGCTGGCACTTTGATCTTGGACTTTCCATTCACCGGAACTGTGAGAAATAAGTTTTAATTTTTAATAAATTACCCAGTCTCTGGCATTTTGTCACAGCATCACAAAGTGACATAAGACAAAAAGAAAATACCTCCTAAAGGTAAGAATAAGGAGCGCTGGACAACAATGGAGTGGAAATCACTTCTAAGGAGTACAAGTGGGGCCTGATCAAATAATATTTATTTTCTTCAGTGTAGGGGAATCGGATGACAGTTTCCTTAAACATTTTTTCCTTTTCTTAAAAGGAAATTTTTATTATGTTTATATTGTCCTTGTTGCATTATTTCATGTTGACTGAGGATGATTAGATTATACAATTTTTGAGTCCATGGGTGTTCAGGTTGAGTCTGATTTATATCACAAGATTCTAAACTACAATATGTGAACAAACAAACATAATTGGAATATCAAATATGCTAATAGGGAAGGTTTGCAGTCTTATGCACCAGTGACCACTATGACAAAAAGACGCTAGAGGCAGACATTATAACTTCTGTAGCTCGGGCCCTATCATGATAAATGCAGAACAGACCACTGTGAAAATAAATGAAGATCAGCCAAATGGGAACAAGGAAAATCTACTTATTTAGAGTTTACTATATCATTTGTGTTTGGCAGAGACCTAAAAGCAGGAAGAGGAGTGAGAAAACTTCATAGCAGAAAAAACGGAAAGCTTCAGATATGCCCCGATTGTAGGTTGTTGACATGGTGTAAGCTGTAGGTGGGCTAGCTATAGGTGGGACATCCTATGTAATTGGATAATGGCACATATTTGCCTTTGTCTGGTTGGTTCTAACTTGGAAGCAGGACCAAAGGTTAGGAAAAATGTCATTAATTATTTAATTTTTATACTTGGGGTTGATTGTTATCAGAGTTATTGTTTGGTTTCTTAGACTTGTGCTACAGATCGTGGCCTGACGTTCTATAAGTCTGATTTATAGATAGCAGGTTGAGCTCCTGGGCTGGTTATGAGATAATGAGTTAGCTTCCTAGAATAGTTGCTGCAGATTGTCGTCAGAGTTCCTTTTCTATATATAGTCTGGCCATTTTCTATCTGTATATTCATTTTCTTATCTCATAACAAAGGACATGAAAAGCAGATCTAAACCCAGGCGGAGACCAAAGCACAGAGCCTAAGTCCAGTCTAGAAAGCTTAATTTCAGCTGATCTGCAGATATGTGAACACTGCAATATTTTATTGATGTTTTAAGTCCTGAGTTTTGGGATGGTTTGCTATGTAGTAATATTGTGACAAGAATGAACTGATTAAATGGTGCCAGTCCAAAGGTAGCTATCTAGAGGTATCACCAAATACATAGGACCATCAAATATATAATCATTTGAGAGAAGAAAGGACATTCCAAAAGAATGCCAATTACATTGCATTTGACTGTCACAGTGCACTGGTTAATATAAAATCACAGGCTTTATAGATAGACTTGCTGGGCTTATTTATTATTCATTGAGTGTGTATTGTGTACATAGTTTTAGTCTAATTACTAAAGAAATACTCATGATCAGAACAAATGAGGTCACTGTTTTCCTGTTTATGTTGTTACAGGACATAGGAAAAAGTGAACAAGTAAATTAAACCAAACAATGTAAATGCAAATGATGACTAAGTACAGAAACATAAACGGAGCAATCTCATGGAGACTAATTTCTAATTCAAACTCCATTTTTTTTAGCAAGTCTTTTAATCTCCCTAAAACCTAGTTTTCTGCAAAATGTGGACAATGACTCATGTAATCAGACAAATCAAGTAAAATATCTGTGACTGCCACACTGTAAGCCTTCACTTAATAAGTTGATGATAATGATGAAGAAAACTCCAATTATTAAAAGCGTGGTTCTCTTAATTTGTTTTGTGCTCCAATAACAGAATACCAGAGACTGGGTAACTTATAATAAACAGAAATTTATTGACTCCGAGTTCTGGAGGCTGGAAAGTTTACGGTGAAAGTGCTAGCAGATTTGGTGCCTGGCAAGCTTATTCTCTTTTCCCAAGATGGCACTGTGCACATTTCCTCCTGCACAGGGGAGGGAGACTGGATGGTCACATGGCAGAAGGAAGAAGGGACAAGAGAGTCAACCCACTTCTGGAAGCACTTTTATAGCCGCATTAATACATTTGTGAAGGTGGACTCCTTATGACTTAAACACCTCCCATTAGTTCCCACCCTCTATACTGTTGCACTGAAAATTAAGTTTCAGCATGAGTTTTGGATCAGATGAACATAAAACCATAGCCGTGGTCAGATGTAAGCCATGGAATTGAATCAGTGCAGATCAGCTTTTATTTCTTCTTCTTCTTTAGTGAGAATCTGGTAGGACAAATAGAAGTTTGAACGTCTTATTGACTGCATAGAATCAGTTGGGATGCTATTGTAACAGTACATGTGATAAAAAGTAGAGAATAATGTCAAAAGAAATTGAGAGGAATAGATAAATTGGAGCAATGTTTAGAAGTTAAATTGACACAACTAAACATATTAGTTGCAGGTGAAGCAGATGGGGTAAAAATAAATAGTTAATGAAACTCTCAAAATCTTACTTATACAGTGTCTTGGTATGTTGATGATATATAGTGAGATCCAGAATACAAATAAGCATTTCAGGTACAAAATTAATGAGTTTTGAACATTCCATTTGTGGTTTCTATGTATATTCAGGCAGAAGTGTCCAATCAATTGAAGACTGATCTGGAATTGAGGAAAGATATTTTGTGTAGGGGCAATATTTCTGGAATCAGCTGCATGTGAAATTATAGTAAATGACATAGACAGAATAAACATTTGGGAAGCTCATTAAGTAAGAGAAAATGATTTAGGAAATATGTGAATGTCATCAAGGAAGGATGATTTCGATGATGATGGGATGAGAAAATGTCATGTGAAGGTAAAAAGCCAACCAGAGAAAGGCTGAGACACGCCTGTTGAATCTGAGAGTTAAAGAATCATTAATAACATTTGAAAAAATAATTATATAATTGTATATGTAAGAAACAAGCTAAAATGGATTGAGATGTGATTCAGAAATTAATAGAGAAAACTAAAATTACTATTTAGGGGAGTTTGGCAATCCAAAGGTAAAAATAACAAACAAGACAAGGGCATTAAGAATTGAGACATTTCTGCTTTTGTTAAGAGGGATCAGTACACTTGGGTAATAAGGGGACATAAGCAACACAGTGATTAAAGTTGCGCAAGTAATAAGTAATAATGCATAGAAGTTGACGAAAACAAAAAATGGGCTCCATGTCTCCTTTCAGTATGACTAACAACTTCTTCTTTATTTAGGGTACCCACATTTTCAAGCTCTCACTGACTCCCAAATTATTTAGAAAAGACCCACACGGCCACCTCTAAATGAATGACTAAAAGTTACTTTGTTTCCAATTCTTTCTTTTTACCTCTATCTTCCTCACTATGGAATGACTCGTGTCATCTTATTCATATATGACTAAAAGTAGTATCTCTTCTTTTATTTTGAATCTAATGTATGTATATTTACTTTCCTGATTCTGATAGCTCTTTGTACTTTTTTTTTTGTGGCTAATATGCACTTAAATTGCCACTTATTTTTCCTAAAATTTTAATATAATTATTAAGTTCAAACATTAAGTAATGGTTATTATCAAGTATTTCTCAAGTTGTCACCATTTTTACAAAACTCTAAAATATTTCAATATAAGCTGGTTGTTAATCTCCCAATATATTTTGCTAACTTTTTGATAGCATTTTCATTTTTCAGCCCTCTCTGATCTGCTTTATTTACACTCTACTCTTCAGAAAATGCTACTGTCAGCTGTCAGTATCATCCAGAGCATTGCTTTCACACAGCAGTCTCTGAGATGTACTGTAGAAGCATAAAAGGGTTATACAGTCTTTGTATTCGAGCAGTAACAGTCATTTTTAGATGAGGCCTTAACTGAAAAAAGATACTCCTAAATTGGGGAGAAATAATTAGATTTATAAAATAACAACTTAAAAAAAAGTCCTCTTTGATATAATAGCCCCTACTTTTAGTATGTATCCAGTTTTAACCCTCTATCCCATAAGCTATCACAAATCAAGGGTGTGTTTGCTTTGAGGAGGTTTACCTGATATGTACCCTAAAATAGGGTTTTTGACAAAATGTTTGTCTACATTTTATATCATGTTATGGTTTACTTTTTCATATGATATTATTAATACATTTGACTTTTTAAAAGTAATATGGAAATTTGGAAGAATTATCAGACTTTCTTTCAGACTTAGTTTGCCATTCTTTTCAGAATACAGAACAAATGATGCTTAGCAACCTCTTTATATAATATAGCTAAAAAGCCCAATTTAAGGAAAATCAGAACAAAAGCAAAATAATGTGTTTCCTGGTCATAGCCTAGTACTAAAAAAAAAAATAAATCCATGAAGGTATCAGTTATCTAAATAGGTACTGAAATGATGTTCATTTGATCTTTAACACTAACCTGGATTTTCTATGAATACAGCAGTCCCTCCTTATCCAGTTCCCCCTTCTGTGGTCAACCAGGGTCTAAACATATGAAATGGAAAATTCTAGAAATAAACTATATGTTTTATGTTGCATGCTCTTCTGAATAGAGTGGTGAAATCTCACACTGCTCCATTCAGTCACAACAGGGATGTGAATCTTCACTTTGTCCAGTGCATTCAGTCTGTCTGTGCTCTCCACCCATTCATCACTTAGTGCCCATCATGGTGATCAGACTGTCTTGGTGTCGCAGTGCTGTGTTCATGTAACTCTTGTGTCACTTATTTCAATTAATTTTACTATTTTGTTATTAGTAATTGTTAATTTCCTCCTGTCCCTAATTTATACATTGTATTTTATCATAGATATGTATGTATAGGCAAAAACAAAATATATAGGGTTCAATACTATCTGTGATTGCAGACATTCAGTGGAGGTCTTGGAATGTATCTCTGCAGATAAAGGTGGTTTACTGTTTAGTGAACTGGCAACTTTTTTTTTCTAATTTAATTAAACAGAAAATAAGAAACCCAGGGCTTAACCTATGTACTACATGTAGATCGAATAAAGATAAGACAAAAAAAAAATTTTCATCACTGTGGAAAAAAGAACAGCTACTGAAGTTCAACATCTATTAATTCATTTATTCCAAATAGCAATCATTAGAATAGTTTTATTGTTCACATTTCACAGCTGTGGAAAATAAGTCTCATTGAAATCCCTCTATTGTGTAATTACTTTTGCACCTAATACTAACCTAATACTTTCAAAATACATTACTTAAATTCTTTATTCAAGTAATCACTTAAGGAATTGTAGTTCAAGGACATGGATGGAGCATGGCATTTTGTGCCCTTTGAAGGGAGACACAAGGCCTCAAATTGTGTGAGCTCAGCACATCAAGTGCTGAGTAGAAAAAAGAAAAATCCAAACTGACACTTTATTGTGATATTTTGAAAAACTAAAAAGAAAGAGAAAATGCAAAAGCCTCTAGAGAGAAAACTATGTGCATTTTACAAATAAAAAAATAAGGCTGACTTCATAACTCTGATAAGAAATGTTGGATACAGAAAGACATTGGGGCAAAACCTTTGAGAGTTAGGGATGAAAAGTATTTTGCATCAAAAACTATATACCCAAACTATTAGGTAAGTATGAAGCTCAATCCCTTCAGCAACAACAATAACAAATGGCATTTTAAAGTATACAACAATTTTGAAAATTTATCAATCAATATATCTTGTATGAAAAATAACTAGTAAAACAAAAATGAAAATCAAGTAAATGAATGACACAGGATGAAATAACATACATTTATATAGTTTCATATATAAAGATATAAACAAAAAAAACCCAAAATTAAATTGATGTAGCATAACTAAAAATTAGTGGGTAAAATTAGAAAAGAGGCTACTGGACACCAACAGAAATGTTTTCAAAAAGAAAAAGTGAAATATATTCAGTACAAAAAGTGAGATAATTAAATAACTGTGGATGGATTGTAATCTGTAGTATAAGCATTTGTTTCTCTTCTTTCTATGGAAAAGAAAAAAAAAACAGAAAGTTAACTTAGATGAGAAGCAAAAGTTATAGTCTATATATTTAGCAAATTAAAAGTTTTAATATTTCATGACTTGAATAATTTATGGCTCCAAAAATTAAAATTTAATTTGACCTGGATGATAATATTTGTATGATTGCAACAGGGGTTAGGACATTTTACCAATAGAGAAGGAAAAGTATCTAACTTAATTTTTAGAGTGTAAGTTTATTACAAAATTATAATGCAAGTAGCATTTGTTTATGTTCCAACTTTTAAAATAAACCTATAGAGCATTTAACGAAGAATTTAATACTATTATAGAATGTAGTGTTATTATAACTTTCACAGAAACCACTTGGAATAAGAAGTAGGTAGATCAAATGAGTGAGAAGAGGATAAAGATACCAGGTGACAAACACTATATTCTAACACATGTGTCTTATTCTAACATACCTGAAAGACATAAAGTGGTTGGTGCAAACATTATTTAAATATTCAAATTAAAAGATGTTTTTGCCACATGAGTGATATTGATGTTTTGCTCTTTGCTGTGGGGGCCTTTCCTGGACCTTTCCTTTGTTGTGGAGCCTTTTCTTTTCTTGTGTGTTTAATAGTATCCTTAGTCTCTACCCCCTGCATGCCAGTAGCTTCTCTTTCCCTAAGTCCCAATATCAAAAAATGTCTTCAAATATTGCCAAAAGTCCCCTTGGCAACAAAACTCAATTATTTGAGACCAATAATTTTAAGACATATTGTTTGTCTACAAGGTAGTTATAGTGACTATCAAAATTAGAAGCCAGGGGAAGAATAAAATGATGTAAATAAGCTATGTTCTCATTTTTCAAACTATGATATTAATATCTAATACTCTAATTTAATAAATTAAAAATAAAGATACAAGAAAACATTAAATTAAAAGTCAAAAAATCATATGTTAATGTTAATTTGGTAAATGTGTTGTACATATGTATGTTAAGAAAAAAATGTTAGAAACTTTATGAATATAGCTTCAACGTCTCTAAATCTCTTTAAACAATTATATAAATTGTATTATGTTCACTTTATGGAAACTTTTTGAATTTAAGAACGATATTGCATTTAAAGTCAAATATCTAAATTATGATTATAGAGCATTCCAAGTTTTTTAAAATGGTACAATATGAAGTGTGCCTAATATGAAAATTCCTGTTGACTATATATTTAAACTTCAACTTTATTACTTGAATTACAGCATTATTGAGAGAAAACCACACTTTTATATACAATGCATCATTCCACAAATCCGTGTTAAATTAGATTCACTATGGTAGATACTAATGAACAAAGTCTAAAAAGTATCAAAACTGATTTATACATAAGAGCAGGTTTCTTGTTTTAATTCTAAAGGTTTAAAAATGTAATCTATTGGCTAGTAATACAATTTGTATTAATATTTTGCCACATGCAAGATGGAGGATAAAATTTATAGAAAATTCATAAAACTAAAATATTTTATTTATTTATTTTTAAAAATAAAAAGATTGACACATGATCTGTGTATTCAGTGGAGGAAAACAAACACTGAAAAATAAGTACATCACTTTGTTCAACTGAGAAATTACATTCTGTATAAAGGAAAGTTTGAGGGTGAAGAAATACATTCTGAAAACATTTTCCAAAATATTTGTATCTTATAAATTATGAATTATACACGTTCTAAGTTACTCCATAAATTTTCAAATATTTAGTCACTTATGACAAGTAATATTTAGTGTTTTTCAGAAAGTTTGATTTCTGTTACAAAAACTACTTTAAAGATTTGTTTGTTATTTTACTATACGCAGATTTCTCACATATTCAAAGATTCATTCTAATTGCAAATAGATATACATGTTGGAAGAAATTTTACCAGTTTTATACTTTGGTCATTTTTTCTGTATAACCAAAGAGATATTAATAAGAATAAAAGTAAGAAATGTAAAGAAAAACCAGAAATGTAAAACTTGCTACCTAGTTCTGATGCTAAAGTATTTCACCAAATTTTTATATTAATATTCAACTTCCTTTAGTCCTAGTTAGAATATTGTGATATTTCAGTTAATGCTATAAATCCTAATCTTATTGTTTTCATAATTGGCATATATTTCTCAAGAAAACATCAAATGTCATTCTTAGGAAAGATTATTGTAAACAATATTTATAAATGGTGACATAGATGAGGAAACTGAACAAAAATTTCATCTGAATCTAATGAGCAATCATTACAACTAGATATTTTCTCAAGAATTTAAATTTATTTATTACTGCAAAATTATCCCTTGTTTATGTCTCACAAATTTCTTCTTCACACTCACTGTTTTTATTTAAGCAACTTGACATTTTTCCATTCTAATGGAAAAAATTTCCCATTGAATTGAACTGTGAAAACATATATATTCAAATACGATTTTCTTGGTAGCTGGTTTAATATCTGAAGACAGGGTGCTTATAAGTTACAACAAATCACTTGTATATCCTTGTGAAAATGTATCATTATTTGGATTTTAGTAACAAGAAAACATCAACGTTTTAGAAGAGATGTTCATTAGGACAGTATATGTAAGTGTATTAATATTTTTGTATAAAAAGTTTGTAACTTTAAATGTATGCACTCACTCACTGCAATGTACTCCACTGAAGCTAAATTGGAATATTTATTTAAAGATGAAAGCACAAGAAGCAATGTGTAGTCAGCATTTCACTTGTACTGTATTCTGTTTTAAGCACAATACCGTTACTGATATGTCTTCAATATTTATGTTATTTTTATTATTAGAGAAAATGTGGCAAACTAAGCATAGGTTAAAAAACAATAACAAGAAAACTTTCCCCAAACTGACCATATAGACTAAAAACGTAAAAATCAAGGAGAACACAATAAAGCTTTTATAAATAGGTAAAAATATGTACTTTCCCCAAATTAACAGTCTACATGATTCTATTTTCAATAAACTTTACAGCACTTAGAAACAGTACGTAAAGCTCTTGCTTGAAATATTGTTTAGATAATGAGATGCAACTGTATTTTGGAAAATATTTTTATGAAAAACCATTATCCTGAATACAGAACACAGTAAGTATAGTTGAGAAGAAAATGACTAACGGAGGTTTAAAAAAAAAAAAAAATCACATCAAGACCAGTGGCAGTAGTCATGCCTGTAATCCCAGCACTTGGGGAGCCTGAGAAGGGAGGATCACTGGAAACCAGGAGTTTGAGGTCAGCCTGGGCAATGTAGTGAGACACTATCTCTACAAAAAGTACAAAAAAAAAAAAAATTAGCCAGGCATGGTGGTGCATGCCTATATTCCGAGTTACTTGGGAAGTTAAGGTAGAAGGAGTAACTGAGCCTGAGCGATTGTGGCTACAGTGAACTAAGATTGCACCACTACACTCCAGCCTGGATGACAGAGCGAGATCCTTTCTCAACAAACAACAATAACAACAAACACAAACAAACAGAAATCACAGCAAATAAATATACAAACAATATCAAGAAAACTTTCCCCAAACTGACCAAATAGATTAAAAATGTAAAAATCAAGGAGAACACAAAATTGATTTCACAAATAGGTAAAAATATTAAACCAAACCCTGCGAAAATACTTCATACGTTGAGAAGACAAACATGATTCAATAAAATTTTTGTCAACCCCTCTGGAGAACTAAAAAGTTAGACCTGAAAAGTCTTCAGAAATTTGCTGTCAAAATGTCTTACTTGAATAAAAATACCTAAATTCCCCAAAAAATAAAAATAAAATAAAAAGAAAGGAATAAATATTTCCATTGAAAAAGCAAACTGAATGTTAAGGAAATAAAGAAAGAATAACTAAAGCGCTTTTTACATTGTGGAAAATCAGGTATAAATTTTAAAATTATAATCAACATTTTGACAGAAAAACGGCAAATCTTACCAAGAAGGAAAATCAGATTCACATTAGTGTTTCTCTGTAATAGTAACCAATGCCAGAAATTTCTGCAACCATGTTTATACAGTTCTGAAATGTATATATTTCTTTCAGAACTCTATGTGTGTATATATATGTATATACATATATATACAGTCCTGTGTGTATATATATACTCAATAAAAGTTTTTATTGTGTGTGTATATGTATACACAAACACATACACACACAGTTCTGAAAGATTTTGTATATACATATATATACACATACACTCACACACATATACAGTTCTGAAAGACTACATATATATGTGTACATGTGTATTTATGTATATACTCCTCTTAAGAATGACATAACCATTCAGCAATTAAGTTGAGCCAGATAATGAAAGAGTAATAGAAAATTTAAAGAAAGAATCTAGGAGAGAAAATGACTGATTGTGAGCGGGAATTTATATGATCTCCATGTATATATAAATTTAATATTTTTGTCACTTATGGTTATATAAGTATGACATGCCGTAAACAATGTCAGTACAAAATAACGACTTAACTAACAAACTAAAATGTGGGTGGGGAGATAAAGGAAATGTGAGAGTCCCCACGCTCTACAGGTCCACATCAGGCTATCAATAGATATCTTAGAAATGGAAGCTTGTGTCAACAAAAATAGACTACACCGTCTTACTGTTACTGTTTTTCTCTCTTTTTTCTAACACTATAGTGAGTTTTTAGAGATATTTCTTATGATAAAGAAATACTTGTTTGAAAGTAAGAAATTCTTTTGACATTATTTCTGCTAAAAAATAAAACAAGTCATTTAGATCCTGGCAAGAAGAAATATTTCTCCTGAACTTTGGCCAAGAATCCACTAAAACTTTTTGTAAGTCATGAGTGTAGTTGAATGTCCCAGTCTGCTAAATGAATGTGTATAAATGTGTGTTTGTGTGTTTTCATGTATGTATCACCAAACAGCAATCATGCTTAATGGGGAAAATCTAGTTGTGCCCTGATTAAAGTGAGGAGTGTAAACTTAATTATCAATAGAATTTTTAAAACTTTTTTTCTGGAATTCTGAGTACTGCCATTGGACAAGAAAGGTGAAAAGAAACTGGATAGATTTTGAAATAAGAAGCAAAAATATCAGTATTTTTGAATGATTTGTCTGTAT
Source organism: Mandrillus leucophaeus (assembly GCF_000951045.1). Taxonomy (NCBI): domain Eukaryota; kingdom Metazoa; phylum Chordata; class Mammalia; order Primates; family Cercopithecidae; genus Mandrillus; species Mandrillus leucophaeus. The sequence goes on from NW_012101798.1 coordinate 1,349,244, forward strand.
AAAAGTTCTAATACAATTAATTATGGAAAAAGAGTAAATCAATTAAAATATTCATAGTCTGGTTAATGACAAAATACCTCTATCAAAATCAGTTAATTTCTTATATTTTTTAATGTTAGTAGGTGATTTCACATGGGTCTTTTGAATTTCTGCACATCTTGCATCCAGGACACTGGCTATGTTTGTTTTTTGTTGTTGTTCTTGTTGTTGTTGTTGTTTTTCTGATTCTGTTATATAGCAAACAGCTTTAGAAGATTGACATAATGTTTCCCTCCGGAGGACAGATCATATTTGTTCGCCACCCAGTATAATACAGAAAATGTCTTCATCCAGTCAATTATAAAAGGTTCAGGGTTAAGCATGGAGTTTTCCAGCTGTAAAGCAAACCCACTGCACGCACAACAACTGCCTGGGCATCTTCACTTCAACTGCTTGGGACCTTTATCAAGGAGATCGGGCAAGCATTGAGCTCCTTTTGCTCTGTCCTAGGATTCTTGCAAGTTCCACCAACATTTGTGAAATTGTGGCAAGTTAACGTGTTGCCTAGCAAGTAATGTTAAGTTCCCCAAATTTCTACACTCTTTGACGTAAAATAACTACTTAAAAGTTATAGTGAATGTAATACATTTTTTAATGAAGATAAACATTATATACAGAAATGTTAATATGTTATATAGGAAGAATTCAGAGATTATAAGAAAACTAAATTCTTCAATAAATTATTTTAGAACAACTGGCTGCAGTGTGCTTCTGGGGAATAGGAAACAAACTCATTTACCAAAATAAATTTAATAAATATACATGATCCATACAATTATAGAAAACTATAAAGTGAATAACAAAACAAACACAAAAAAGACAAAACAAAAAAGCCCAAGCATAAACAAGTTTGTAATACAAATAACAACTTAAGAAAAGAAAAACAATAAATATATCAATAAAGGTAATTTGTCAAGTTTTAAAAACTCGTGGGCCAAGAATATTATAAACATTATAAAATCAATACATATAAATAGTCAATTAATACATATACAGAAGAATGGGTACACAAATACATATCAAAGAAAATTACCTAAAGGACTATATTCATAGTCATGTAATGTTTAAGGAAACAACCAAGAAATAGCAAGTCACTCAGAGACTAACAATGGTAGGAGACTGTCACCAATCCTGGGCCTAAACCAGTAAAGGGATGAAATGATGCTATTAGAGCCAGGTAAGGACCTGATCCATAGAGTGTCAGTAGCAGGTCAAAATCTGTGGCAAAAGTTCTAAGAGCCAGCTTGTTGGGGCCAGGAGAAGAATAGAGGAGGATAGTGAAAGGATTTAATAATTCTATTCAAAAGCATTCATGCAAAACAAAACAAGCTGTCACTTGCTATCCACCAGTAATTCTAAATTTCCAAATCTACATGGAATTAGACACATACATCTATGGAATCAAAAGACATTCTGACCATTTGAATACAAATATATAGTATATTTTTAATTTATTTAGCTGGCTACAGCCATTATATGAATATAAATTATACACAATTTATATTTATATCCAAAATGGTGATTTCTGGCAATTTAACATATATGTGTATAATGCTAAGTACATACGTAATTAGATTCAGTGTAATTTTGTCGTAAGTTTTTTCTTTTTCTCACCAGTAAGCTCTTTTACTTTTTTTTGGTACAGATGTAATCTCATTAGATTCCCCCGGCTGATCTTGAACTCCTGGGTTCAAGTGATTCTCCTATCTCAGCCTACCAAAATTTTGGGATTACAGGCATTAGCCACTGCACCTGGCCTGTTTTACTTTTCAAATACAAAACATGTAAACATGTAAACATATAAAGCCATTTGCTTCTATAGAAAAAGTTAAATAAAGCAATATTCTAAAATGCTTTAAATCTAGATTAAATAATAGAACATCTAACATTAACACTTGTTATAACACTAAAACACTCTCCGAACCACCTTTATTTTATAGTTTAAGCATCTATTTTCATATATATGGAATTTAATTTTAATATATGCCTATAAAATTTAAAGTGTTTTAGTTTTATTTCCAGAAATTTTTCCTCCTCTCTGCCACTCTCCTGCCATGCTGAGCAGGGCACTTATTATTATAGCACATTTGCCATTTACTATATTTACTATGGTAAACTTTTTTTAAGTTCAAAATTTTCTTTGAATTTCTCTGTTATAAATTTTTGTTTAACTTTATGTTTAACATTTTTTATTTTTTTCTATTGCCAGCCAAAGTAATCTGTGGATAAGGGATGAGATGCCAAATAGGATATTTTAGACACAACTTTCTCCTTAAAAGCAAGAAGTCTAGTTACTTGTGAAAGTACTCAACTTTCTACTTTAGGGTTTTTCTCTATCAATATTAATAAGTCAGAAGAATAATTTCTACTTAGAAATTTCAAGTGTGATAGGAGACATAATATCTCCACAGTGCAGAGTGAAGGAGGGCTCCAGGCAACTTGGCTAATCTTGAGCATGTCATAATTCATTTTGTATGGAAGGTAGAAGAGTTTTGAAATATGTAATTCTTGTTTCTAAAAATATATCATTTATTATTTAATCTGTCTTGCGTGTTTTGCATTTTACTTTTTGGCTTATATTCAAGAGGTTTTCTTATATATTCTAACACTTCAAGTGTATGAAATGCCCTAATTTAGGTGTAGTCCACTGGCTAGTACTATCCAAGTGCTGGTGCTGCATTTTTTTCTTTCCACAAAACTTCTGCCTCTCTGAGTTTCAAGGACCCTCAGTCATCCTACATTAGGGTTTACTAAGATTCCTGTTGGTATTTGGTTCTGTGAATTAGAATCCTAAAAAACTCAAGGCCCAGTGGAATCACTTCGCTTCTTCCCTCTTGAGAAAAAAAAAAAAAAAAAAAAAAAAAAAAAAAAGAAAGAAGAAATGGCCTCTGCATCCAAGAATGGTGTTATTCGGCCTTCTCTATATTTTACTCAACTCCCACTGGCCTCCTAGCCTCCTAGTTCTGGCCATGCTAGGAGATAACCAGCCCTCTTTGCATATTCCTGCTTTATCCACTATTTATGAAGCGAGGTCATGATAGCATCTCTCTTTCAGCTAATCTACATTTAAATCACATACTCAGTTGTTTCTTCCCTTCATATCCTTTTAAGTGCTATTGTGGTAATATAAAATCTATGTCTTGCTTCCCACAGGCCTTCATATTTTATGTTCTAAACATCATTTTTAATAAAAATCAGTTAGATAACAAACAAACAAATATACCTTACCAGGTATATTTCTTTCTTCTTATGTACTTCATGTCAATTGCCAATTCTGCTTGTTTTCTTGGTTTTTGCTTGTTTGTAAGCATTAAGGAGTTTGTTGCTTATCTGCTATTTTACAAAAACAAGGATATTCAAAATCACATTGAAGATCTCTGTCAGTGCTATAATTTAAATAGGACTTATTTTGCTTTGATGATTTACCAAATGACAACCATGCTATTTGGTAGTATAAGATGAATTTTTTTTTTTTTTTTTTGTAAACTTTTCCCTTTTTACTCTGGTTAACCTAAAGTTTTAAATTTAAAACTTTGATCCTTAAGTTTCAGCCAGTGGACACACCTAACTGTGTAAACATGGATTTTAGAGAGCTGAAAATCCAGTACATACTGTCTCTAGTAACTGGAATTGGCTTAGTGCAAATATGATCTGACTCTGCAGTGAGCAGTTCTTGAAGATGAGTTCAGCTAGCTTTGCAGATACATTTCTTGGATAAGAATTTAAGTGAGAATCTAGGAGTTATGCTTCAAAAACCTTTCCAATTCACTGTCTTCAGGGAAGAAAGGGCTGCTTTTACAATGGTGACACATGTTTTAAATCTACAATTTTGGTCTTTGTTTATCAGTCAATGGATTTTTTTTTCTAATATTTGTTCTGCTAGATTTCTTTTCACCTTCTTTAATAGGGGCATTTGAGTCCTCTGACAGATTTAGTTTCCAGAAAATAATAGATAGAATAATTTTTATGACATGAGAGAATTTAAAACTAATATTTTAGGTTGAGCAAAAGAGTAAAATACATAAAGCTGAGCAAATCTTTTGGGTGCAGAATGCATATGAAGTTTTATTAAAGCAATAGTGAGTAATTATTATGGTTCAAAATTATATTTGAGTTCCCATGAGTGCTTATTCAGTATTGTCTTATTGAAAGGGCTCCATAATTGTTAATCCTGAGCATTACCTAGTTATTTAAACTGATGTCTCCTGAAAAGAGGTGCATGCCTCATAAATAATTGAGGGCTGAATTAAAACATTCTTCACTGGACAGAATTGTACTTAATTTACAAATTCAATTTCCATATAAGAGCAGCTCTTTATGAGCTACCTGAACTTTGCAATATCATGCATCACAGCTCATGAACTTGTAACATTGTAGAAGTAGTCAATCTACCATGAAAAATACCTAATTGAGATTCTAATTAATTTCACTAATTTAAATTAATAGTTCAGAAAAACGTTCCATGGTTATCATGTGAGTTTTCCTGTACACTGACATATGGTTGCCCATCCCAGAGTTACTCTTACCTGTTTGAAAGGGTCGCTCACTCAATAACCTTACATATATATATATATAAAATATATAATATATAATATATATATTTGTATATCATTGTATATATCATTATATGACAATGATAATAATAACTTAGAGAAGTTGAATGTATATCATTTGTTGTATTTCCCCTATGACTTTTATTTTGAAGGCAGATGTGGAGGTAAACAACCAAGAATTTAGATCCCCTTTTCATGATTGGGTAACCACAAGTAGGATAAAAATATTCTTCCACATTTGGATTAAAGGCTAACAAAATTTTGAATATACTTCCTATTTTTAGAATCATGTGCCAACTAACCATCTTTTTATTTTGTCCTATTCTCATTGTGGTCGTATTAGATTGTAAGTCGAAAAATTCCATAACAATTAAAAATGAGTTGTACTTTTAAAATTCACTAAAGTTTCTGTGAGAACTAGTCTCACGCATTGGAATAAAATGTATTGAGTTTCAGGGAGCATTTCTGACATGCCTGGAGTTTACTTTGTGTTTATTACCTTGCTCTTTGTCATTTTCCTTTTTATTGACTCTAAGCAAATAAAAAGAATAACCACATCCCATATCATACCACCAAGAAGATATCACTGTATATATTTGAGTATGTAACATTAAAATGTTTTGTCCATTTAACATTCAAACATTTGTTAAATAAATTAATACTGACCAAAGTACATGTACCAATCTCTGTCACAAACTCTTTCTGACAAACTGAGTGACACTTCTGAAGATTATTTCCTCTCTTTTCCCCTGAAATTCTTCAAACTTTTAGTTGTTATTATTAGTGTTGTTGTTTTTCATTAGGACAATTCTTACTATGGGATAAATAGAGCAAGATCTAAAAATACCCCTCTCTCTTGACATAAGTGAAGAGAGAGAATGTAGTTCACAGCGCAGTTCTTTCCAAAATAATTCTTAAAATTTTTCCATACATTTTATTTTATTCCCTTGTTTGGCTGTAAAGGTTTAGGAGGTTTCATTAACTCTCAGATACCTACTCAGACCCTTCTATATGGTGAACTACCCCTCCATTATCTATGACATTCTAAAAGCCTCAGTTGAAATATTTAATTTAGCATCAATCTTGTTACAGAGGAAGTGGGAAAGTCAGTCTTACAAACTAAACGTTTTATTTTAAGATAATGGTAGATTCACATGCGAGTATAATAAATATGTAACACAGAAATTCTATGCACCCTTTATCCACTTTACTCTAAAATAAACATTTTACAAAACTATAGTAAAATATCATAATCAGAATATTGAAATTGATGCAGTGACTGACTATACAGAATTATAACATCCCCACCAGGATCCTTCTTATACCATTTATAACCACACAAAATTCTCTCCTGTTCTCTTAGTCTTTATTCTTCTGAGAATATCTTTATTTTGTCATTCAGTTCTGAAGGGTAATTTTGCTAAATATGGAATTCATGATTAATTTTTTTTTTAGAATTTGAAAAATAATGGATCAATTCCTCTGGTCTTCATTGTATCACATGAGAAATCAACTGTCGTTTAAATTTCTGTCTTCCTACAAGTATGTGCTTTTTATCTGTGATTTCTTTCAGCAGTTTTTTTTTTTTCTTTAGTATTCAGAAGTTCAATACAATATGTCTCAGCATGAATTATTTTGAATTTATGTATTTAGTGTTTATCCAGCTTCTTGAACCTGTACCTTATGTCTTTAAACAAATTTGAAAATTTTTTAGTTACTTTTTTTGGATACTTTTTTTAATCGCATTCTTTCTTTTCCTTCTAAGACTTTGATTATATAAATGTTAGCTCTTTAGTTACTGTCCTACAGGTCCCTAAGACTCTGATTTTTTCAGTTTACTTTCTCTGTTTTCCAGATTGTTTAAATTCTATTGTTCTGTCCTCAAGAACAAAAATTCCATTCTCTGTGATCTCTACTATTGAGCACATCTAGTGAATTTTTCATTTCAGATATTGCACTTTTTGGCTCTGTGGTTTCCAGAATCTATTTCACAATGGCAGTTTGAAAGTCCTTGTAAGATAATTCCCAAATCTGCTTCATCTTGGTGTTGGCATCTATTGACTGTCTTTTCTTATTCATGTTATGCTTTATCTGGTTCTTAGTATGATGAGTGTTTTTTCATTATAGTCTTGATGTTTAGGCTATTATTTTATGATACTCTGAATCTTAGTCTTTCTTTGTTTTTATTAGCCCATCGTCTTGTTGAGTTGTAGTGTGAAGGCAGTTTGAGTATGTATGTATATTTAGTGTACCATTGGGTCTCAACAAAAGTGGAATAAAACTTTACACTGCCTGTATTGCAGACAAGCAGAGTGCAAGTTCAGCCCTGCTGATAGCTTCTCAGCAAAAGTATGGCACCAACTTGTCTCTGAAAGGAATTATATGATGCGTTTTTCTTCGAACTCAAGTGCTACTAAGGTTGGGAAAAGTGGAGGGCTGACTTAGATCACTCTGTTGTTGCATAAATGAGGGCTCCCTGCTGGGGCCTAGTGACACGGAGGAAGCAGAATAACAACTACCCCACCTCCAACCACCTATTTCTTTCTTCTTAATGTGTGGAGGCAGGAAGTTCAGCTCTTCATTAGCTTCCACTGACATCATAAGTGAAGGAAAACAGAGTGTCTATTACCCCAACTTGTATCACACATTGACTATTTTGTTGATGCCACATGGAGGTAGACACTGAGATCACCACTTAACCCCACTGATACCCACTTAGGAATGTGAAGCACAGTGGGCCTGGCCTCCCTTCACAGGGGGTAGATACTGTATTTGTCCATATTACTCACCTTGTGTGAAAGCACTTCTTTCTCTGAATCTGTGACATATCCATTTTAAACATACTTGGGTTTGTGTTGAAATTAGACACAGTATTGTGGCATAGATTCTGTGCTAAGACAAACCAAAGGAAGGTTTTAGCATGTATTAACAAGGATATAAAAATTGGCTGGGCACCATGGCTCACTCCTGTAATCCCAGCATTTTGGAAGGCCAAGCGGGGTGGATCACATGAGGTCAGGAGTTCTAGACCAGCTTGGCCAACATGATGAAATCTCATCTCTGCTAAAAATACAAAAATTAGCCAGGTGTGGTGGCTACATGTGCAGGATGTGCAGGTTTGTTACATAGGTAAACGTGTGCTATGGTAGTTTGCTGCACCTAACAACCCATCATCTAGGTATTAAGCTCAACATGCATTAGCTCTTTTCCCTGTCCCTGCCCTCAGGCCTCTCCTGACAGGCCCCAGTGTGTGTTGTTCCCCTCCCTGTGTCCATGTGTTCTGATTGTTCAGCTCCACTTATAAGTGAGAACATGTGGTGTTTGGTTTTCTGTTCCTGTGTTAGTTTGCTGAGGATAAAGCTTCCAGCTTCATCATGTCCTTTGTGAGGACATGATCTCACTCCTTTTTATGGCTGCATAGTATTCCATGGTGTATATGTACCACATTTTCTTTATCCAGTCTATCACTGATGGGCATTTGGGTTGATTCCATGTCTTTGCTATTGTGAATAGTGCTGCAATGAACATACATGAGCATGTATCTTTATAATAGAATGATTTATATTCCTTTGGGTATATACTCAGTCATGGGATTGCTGGATCAAATGGTATTTCTGGTTCTAAGTCTTTCAGGAATTGCCACACTGTCTTCCATAATCATTAAACTGATTTACATTCCCACCAAGAGTGTAAAAGCATTGTTTTTATTTGCAACCCTGCCAGCATCTGTTATTTCTTGACTTTTTAGTAATCACCATTTTGGTTGCTGTAAGATGGTATCTCATTGTAGTTTCGATTTGCATTTCTCTAATGGTCAGTGAAGTTGAGCTTTTTTTCATATGTTTGTTGGTGGCATGTATGTCTTTTTTGAGAAATATCTGTTCATATCCTTGGCCCAATTTTTAACGAGGTTTTTTGGTTTTTTTTTTTTTTTTTTCTTGTAAATTTCCTTACGTTTCTTGTAGATTCTGGATATTGGACCTTTGTCAGATGGATAGATTGCAAAAATTTTCTCTCATTCTGTAGGTCGTCTTTTAACACTGATGATAGTTTTGTTTTCTGTGAAGAAGCTCTTTAGTTTAATCATATCTCATTTGTTAATTTTTGCTTTTGTTGCAATTGCTTTTGGCAATGTCATCATAAAATCTTTGCTCTTGCCTATCTCCTGAATGATATTGCTTAGATTTTCTTCTAGGGTTTTTATAGTTTGGGGTTTTACATTTAAGTCATTAATCCATCTTGAGTTAATTTGTGATTAAGATGTAAGGAAGGGGTCTAGTTTTAGTTTTCTGCATGTGGCTAGCCATTTGTCTCAGTACCATTTGTTAAATAGGGAGGCTTTTTCCCATTGCTTGTTTTTGTCATGTTTGTCAAAGATCAGATGGTTGTAAACATGCGGTTTTATTTCTGAGTTCTCTATTCTGTTCCATGTTTCTATGTGTCTGCTTTTGTACCAGTACCATGCTGTTTTGATTATTGTAGTCTTCTAGTATAGTATGAAGTCAAATAGCATAATGCCTTCAGATTTGTTCTTTTTCTTAGGATTGCCTTGGCTATGAGAGTTCTTTTTGATTTCACATGAATTTTAAAATAGTTTTTTTTTTTTAAATTTTTTGAAGAATGTGCATGGTAGTTTAATGGGAATAGCATTTAATCCATAAGTTGCTTTGGGTTGTAAGGCTATTTTTCCAATATTGATTGTTCCTATCCATAAGCATGAAATGTTTTTTCATCTGCTTGTGTCCTCTATGATTTCCTTAAGCAGTGAAGATGACAGTATCCTATATCTAGAAAACACTATCAACACAGCCCAAAAGCTTCTTAAGCTGATAAGCTGCTTCAGTAATGTCTCAGGATACAAAATCAATGTGCAAAAATCATAAGCATTCCTACACATCAACGCAGACAAGCAGAGAGCCAAATCATGAATTAACTCCCATTCACAATTGCCACAAAGATTATAAAATATCTAGGGATAAATCTAACAAGGGAAATGAAGTTCCTTTTCAAGGAGATTTATTTATAATTTCTAATGATAAATGTTCCAAGCCATCAGAAAAAGCCTTTGTATTAAAAAGAGACATTAGTCATCACCTAGTCTCCTGTACTACTAGAGGCTAAAAGAGGTCTAATAACTCACCAAAGGTCATATAAGGATGTGCACAATAAAAACCCACGATGGCAGAAGTCCAGTCCCTTTTACTTGTGCATACTCCTAGTTTGAATCTTCTTACATTTTGCAAATTGTAAGCATAGTTTGCCATATTGATAAATCATAATGACTATAATAAATTAAACCAGCCTGATTTCAAGTGAATATATTGTCAGATACTAGATACATTAATTAACACACTTTTAAAATTTCAACTGATTGAATAACAAGTACTCTCTTAGGTAATAGAATTATAAAGATAGATACGGTTTAGTCTTTTCTCTAATTGAGCTCATAAAGCAATTTGGAAACCTAACATATTATTTATATATATATTATTTATTTTATTTTTGAAATAATTTGATGAAACACTGAATAGACTTCTACCATTTTGCACATGGCTCTTTCATATATAGTTTATCATGTACCTTTAAATCATTTTCTAAGAAGTTTCCTAGGGATTAAGAAGAGAAGGTCTCTTTGACCAGAGAGAGAGAAGCTGAATAGGAGCAATGATGGAACCCACTCCCCCCGCCAAAATTCAGCACACTGCCTTTTTATGATATGGCCCATATGTTAACAATTATTTTTAAATAACTACAAATTAATAACTTGATAATTGTCAATTATATTTCATGACAAATGAAATTTCTATGATATTTATATTTTGATTTTATTAGAACACAGTCACACTCATGTATTTGCTTATTGTTTATGACTGGTTTCACTCTGCAATGGCAGACTTGAGTAACTACAACAGAGACTATATGACCTGCAAAGCATAAAATATTTGCTATCTGACCCTTTCTAGAAGACCTTTGCTGAACCCAAACTGAATAATCTTTATAAAATATCAACTGGTGTTCTAAGATATAAAATATCAACTGGTGTTTTATATAATAGTTTAAAGGCTATGTTCTTTGGCTAGTTGTTTTTTTAAATTCATTTTATGTATTGTGAAACCATATTATTGTAGTATGATTGGCACACAGAAAGCGATACTTAATGTATAAAACTTGATGAATTTGGAGACAAATCTATTCTAATGAAAATATCACCACAATCTATGCCATACACCTATCCATCACCTCCAATAGTTTCCTCCCACCTTATTATTATTTATATTATTGTGTGTGTGGTAAGAACACTTAAGATCTACCTTTTGAAGAAATATATAAGCACATATACAGGATTGTTCACTATGGACACTATGCTGCAAAGTAGTTACCTAGGACTGACTCGTTATGTAACTGAAACTTTGTACCCTTTGATTAAGGCTTCCCCTTTCCCCCCCTTCCTCTAGCCTCTGGCAATCCCATTTCACATTCTGCTTCTATGAGTCTGACTAGTTTAGGTTCATCACGTAAGTGGTATTATGTAGTATTTTTCTATGTCTGACTTGCAGCTAATTATTTTTAAGAAATCCTGGAAAGTACCATGGTATACCATTTAGTCTTCACAAGATCCCTATGATATCAAAATAATTTCCACTTTATCTATAAGGAAACATATGTTGAGTGACACACCAAATGTCTGTGACTAGTCAGTGGCAGGACAGAAACAGAAACTAGTTTGCTGTTGCTGGTCAGAACCATCCCATATATGTGAAAAAAATATATAAATCATACTATGGAGATTTTTATTTATTTTTGCAACCATTCATTTCTGAATGTCCCTGAATCATTGACATTCCCATATATTCACATCTCAGAGTCAGTGGATTTAATCAGACATTTTTTCATCTAACAACTGAAACAAACCACAAGAAAAGAGGTAAGACGAATGACAGGAAACACAAATTTGAAAATCTCAACAATGTATACAGCATTTTCTGCCCAAGGAAAGCTAACTAACTATCATTGCTTTCTAATGATTCAAAAAGAGAAGTTAAAGGCCAGTCTCTTTACATGGTAAGTTATACCCTTCAGTTTTTTGGGGTTTTTTTAGATAGACGAGACTGTTATTTCTGTTAACACTTCATAGAGTTTCTCTGCCAGATGCCATTATAAAACAATACATTTAGAAAAAATAGTAATTCACTATGCTAAAACTCAGCTAGCATTATAATTCAATTTAGCACTTAATATAACTACATTAATCTGAAACAATAATATATACATCTATTAATATATTGTCTTTAGACTTAAACACGTAAATTATATTTTCATTCTAATGATCAAATGCATAACAATAATTTTTGAAAGTGCTCTTAGAAGTCAAGCATCTGGGTTACATGTTGAGCAAATTTGTATAAATCCCAAGTTATAAAATAATAATTTGTTATCTTGATGAAAATTATCCTAATGAAAAAAAACACTATCACATTTAAACTAGTATATAATTAGTATATCATTTTTGTATTTTATCTAATTTTCCATTTTGACTTTTTCTGGTGTTTTAAAGGCACACAAAAATGAAGAAATCTTTTATGCTTAATTATTTTATAAACTTAGAATACTCATTAAGCTGTTCAGTTTTGATAGCTTTGGTTGCTGTAAAAATATGGCTCTTGATGTGGTTCCTACAGAAATATTTGCTTACAGGGTTTTAGAAAGTTAAAGTATATTAGACAATTTAGTTCAGCTTACATGTAATATGGAACGCTAATAATGAAAATATATATTTAATTTAAATGCATTTAAACATACTGAAATAGAGGTGAATCTGTCAAATTGTTCTCATTTATTTGTTGGATGTAAACTTGTGCTTTTGAAAAATTACACTTCAAGAAATGCTAACAGAAAGATGTATTTCTACGGAATAAGAACTATAATCACCAAAAGATAGAGAAATAGGAAAATATAGCATTGTAATATCACCATATGTTTTACAAGGAATTCACTTGTAGAAAAAAATGCTTGTTTTAGTGTAAAACTGTAAGTTGTCTATAGTGTGTCTAACTCCTTGTTATATAACTAATTTTATTGGAGCTATTTTAGAACTCCATAAATTATGGATATCTGACAGTGAAGCAAAACATTTGTTACTTATAAACAAATTCTTTTCTTTTCTTCTTTCTTTATTATTATTATTATTATTATTGAGACAGAGTCTTACTCTGTCACTCAAGCTGGAGTGCAGAGGGGTGATCTTGGCTCACTGCAAGCTCCGCCTCCCGGATTCACACCATTCTCCTGCCTCAGCCTCCTGACCAGCTGGGACTACAGGCGCCCACCACCACGTCCGGCTAACTTTTTGTATTTTTAGTAGAGACAAGGTTTCACCGTTACTTTCTATGTAAATTCTGCCTTGTCTGGTAGAGAATCAAAAGACTGATTTCCCCCACTGTGGAAGAATCTGTCTTTATTTTTACATTTATTTTAATATTCCAGTTACAAAAGTGTGTCTTTTTAAATTCTAATTTGAATCTGTTAAAATATTTGCCTGGTTCCCTCATTTTGGTTAAAGAAAATATATAAAATATAGTCATTTGTATATCCTTATGAGAATCATGATTTTGCATTTTTATTAACATTATCTTTGAGCAGTTTTGGAGGCTTCCTGCTGCAATACTCAGTGGATTCACCTAACAGAACCAGGTCAAATGTATTATTAAAAATGTGCACCTTATAAATAGTTTAAGTCCAGATGAGTCTTTCCTTGGGTCCCAGAGGAGAATCCAAAGAATCAAGAGAAGTTTGCTGACTCTGTTTTCCTAATTCTGTTTTTTCCCTACTAATTTTGCATTTTTGTTTTTAGAACTGGCATGTTTATAGCCAAGTACTGCAGACAGAAGTAACTGGTAATTTCATTTTACATGTTACTATTTGATGATCTCTGAAAATTGATTAATAGCTTATAGGTATGCATTCTCTGTTGTATGAGAGAAAAGAGATAATCTGGTTTGTAAGTGTTTCCCTGTTTGTTTCTCTGTCCGTTTTGGGTTCTAATCAGTTAAGAAGTTTGTACTCACCAAACAAACAACTGTTTTTGATATCTGGGCCAGTAGGTTTGTTCATTTGTTTGTTTATATGTTTAGTCTTGATCCAAGGCTGAAATTTTAGTATTGAAGCTATAAGCCCTCTCTGTATGTATGTGTTTGTCTATCTGCAATTTAGCAGACTCCTGATTGCATGAATGTGTAACACTTTCTTAGCACTGAATGCTATTAACAAATTATATTATACAGTCTCGTGAATTAAAGGAACAGGCACATGGCAGACCAAGTTTGGGAGACAGCCGTAATAGCAGTAGCATACTATTCCCAGGGGAAGTTTTACCAACTGGCCCACCTATGTCAGTGACAGGATGTGCATGGTGCTAGCTCTAGCAGCAGTAAACAGGATAGTATTTTATTTAGCCTACATCTTCTGTGATAAAATTTTGATTGAAATTTGATCTCTGATCCTTTATTAGTTGAAACCCTTTCAAAAATTGAAATTCTTTTTTTTTTTACCTTGCTTGAGACATTTTCAGCTTCATTTTTTTTCTAAATAAATTATCTTTCTGCTTTATTTGGCAGATTCACCTTCTGTTTGTTAAAACTAAAATCCGTAATTAATATAACTATTACCACCAGGAGTAACTGCATAAAAGTATTTCAACAAGACAGTGATTAAAATTTGGAAGATTTTGCTAGTTTGAGTTGAAAATAGTGGAAATACAGATAACACTAAGGGAAGGACTTCTAGCAACACATGGTATTGCTTTGAAAAAGAAGATAATTCTATCATTACCAGTTACCTCTTAATGTTTTCAAGATTTTCTCAGAAGTACTACAAGAAAAAAAATACATGGTCAACAAAAAGGCAAATGAAGAGCACACAGCAGAATAATGTTGCAGTGGAACAGAAGGTAATCGTACCATGCATTCCTCCACAGATGCAAATAAATGGGTGGTATGCATAGGTTCTATGAATCAGGAACCTATGACAGAAACAAAAGGATCAAGGAAAAAATAAGAAAACAACAAAAGATGATTAAAAATGGGTTGGCCGTGAGCAAGAGAGAAGAGGAGGAAACAAATGGAAATATTACAAAAATAGAGGTCATACAACAAAATAAAGGCGAAAAGATACAGATTAAAGCAGAGCAGCAACCTGGAGGACACACACACACACACACACACACACACACACACACAGAGGTACACACAGATGTACACACACACATTTTTTTAGAGCAGTTTTCGAGTCAGAGAAAAATTGAGAAGAAAAGTACATAGAGTTCTCAAATACCCACCACTCACACTCACAGCTCCCCCACTATCAAAATCCCACAACAGAGTGGTACACTTGTTACAGTTGGTGAACCAGCATTGACACCCACAATGCATAGTTTGCACTAGGGTTCACTCTTGGTGTTATACATTCTATGGGTTTGGACAATGTATAATGACATGTATCCATCATTACAGGATCATACAGAATAGGTTTATTTTGCCCAAAATCCCTGTGCTCAGCCAATTAATCCCTCCCCCTCTTCTAAACCCTGGCAACCACTGATCATTTTACTGTCTGCATAGTTTTGTTTTCTCTAGAATGTCATGTAGCTGGAATTACACAGTATGAGCCTTTTCAGTTTTGCATATTTTACTTAGCAATCTTTATTTAACTTTTATCCATGTGTTTACATAGCTTGATAGCTCACTTCTTTTGAGTGCTGAATAAATTCTATAGTCTGGATGTACCAAAGTTTATCCATTCACCTACTGAAGGACATATTGGTTGTTTCCAGGTTTTGTCAATTCTGAATAAAACCTTAAATTTAAAAAAATATGTTTTATTTTTAACTTTGGCTTTCAGCATTTTCTCTATGATATGTATAGTTACAGTTCACTTTGTGTTTATTCTACTTGAGATTCGTTGACCTAAACCTGTTTAAAATAGCTGGTAGAACTATTAGTTATTTTCCTTCAGAAGGAGGTTCTTACATTCTAAGGTAATACTTTATTAGGAGAGCCCAAATAACTTACTGCAAAAGTGTAAATTTGGAAATGAGGGCACTGTGGGATGCTGGGCACCAAAGTGGTACAAGTGACATATTTTGTTTAGCTGTCCAGTATTTAAAGACTCTTTTTATCTGTAGAGATGTCTCCATATTAAGAATATAGTGGAAAACAGTACAACGCTCAGATTTGAGGTTAACAGTGCCAGATAATCACTTCCTTCATACATCATAAACGTCCAATGTTCTTCCCGCCTCCCCACTCCTCACATGCTACCTAGACTTTGCACGTCCTATAAAAAGTTAAGAGTTGAGGCATCCGTGAGGAGTTATTGATGTAAAGGAGACGAGAGCAGGTAATTTATTTTTGAGATCATAGTAGTAGCAACGACATCTAGTTTCTGAAGATAGTCCTGGTGTCTATTGTGCAGCGCTTTGTAGGGGCATTGTCCTTACAAAACTGTTGTGATGAAAATCTGGTGCGTTTTTTGTTTGTTTTTGTGATATTAGAGTCTCAACTTTTTCAGCACTTGCATACTTAGTTTAGCCTAATTCTCCAGACATCTGGAAATTCTATGAGCTTCTTACACCCTTTAATAAATTGCCCCTTGCTTAAATCAACCAGAATCAGTTTCTGTTGTTTGTAACTAACAAGCCCTGCTCACGTGATGGAAGACAAAAAATGTCATCCAAAAAGGTAAAATTATCATAAAAATGCATAAACATATAAAATGAAAATAAATGCTGAAAAAGTACCTAAGCAGTAATGTGCTCAAATCATAGACACTTGTCTTAAATCACAACGGAGGCCTTATATTGTCCCTATGGATGAATAGGAAAGTGAAAAGGGGCTGATCTAAAAGAAAGGAAATGGAGTGAGGTTATTTATACATTGAAAGTAATACTTAGACTCCTTTATTTTTTCAATTACAATTCTTTACTATTTTTGTGGAAAAATCTAAAATATTTTATTTCTTTTTACATCATTTGGAAAGAAATCATTCCTAGAAGTCCATGTAACATACTCTAATAAATGAACTATGTACATGTTAATCAGCTCACACTAAGTTGCATAATGCATTATATAAGAAAAGGAAAAAGGTAAAATATAGTGATTATGACAATTATGAGAAAAATATTTAAACTAACCAAAGTGAGTAAGTAGAATATATTATTACTTTTATAATTGTTAACTTTGAATGTCAAATTTGTTTGATTGATGAAATTCAAATAATTTCTTAAACAATTACATGGTAACTAGATGTGCACAATAACTTAGCAATATGTCATAAATTTATCTGTGATAGTTGTATCATCTTACACATTTTTACATTATTTTCATAGTCCTCATTGTTGTTCTTTGAAAGAAAAGACAGTACAAAAAATTTACAATTTAAATTAAAAATCCCTAAAATATAAAACTGTATATACAACCAAAATCTATTAAAAAAGAGCATGTAAAATTAGTTCCTAATAATTTTCTTGAATTGTTCAATCTTAACTTTTCCTGCTAGATGCAAGCCAATCTATGGACAAGCACCTGATTTATCTAAAATGAGAAAAGAGAGAGAGAGAAAGAAAAAGAAAAAGAAAGAAAGAAAGAAAGAAAGAAAGAAAGAAAAGAAAGAAAGAAAGAAAGAAAGAAAGAAAGAAAGAAAGAAAGAAAGAAAGAAAGAAAAGAAAGAGAAAGAAAGAAAGAAAGAAAGAAAGAAAGAAAGAAAGAAAGAAAGAAAGAAAGAAAGAAAGAAAGAA
>NW_012101798.1:1366675-1381382 GCF_000951045.1 Mandrillus leucophaeus
AAGGAAGGAAGGAAGGAAGGAAGGAAGGAAGGGAGGGAGGGAGGGAGGGAGAGGATATCATTTTGGAACTTTAAAGTTTGACTGCACTGCTGGATTTAGGATTTGCATGGGCCCTGTAACCTCTTTGTTTTGGCCAATTTCTCCCATTTGAAATGGCTGTATTTACCCAATACCTGTACCCCATTGTATCTAGGCAATCACTAGCTTGCTTTCGATTTTACAGGCTCATAGGCAGAAGGAACTTGCCTTGTCTCAGATGAGACTTTGGACTGTGGACTTTTGGGTTAATGTTGAAGTGAGTTAAGATTTTGGGGACTATTGGGAAGGCATGGCTGGTTTTGAAATGTAAGCATGTGAGATTTGGAGGGGCCGGGGGTGGAATGATATGGTTTGGCTGTGTCCCCACCAAATCTCAACTTGAATCGTATTTCCCAGAATTCCCACATGTTGTGGGAGGGTCCCTGGGGAAGGTAATTGAATCATGGGGGCTGGTCTTTCCCATGCTATCCTCATGATAGTGAATAAGTCTCATGAGATCTGATGGGTTTATCAGGGGTTTCTGCTTTGCTTCTTCCTAATTTTCTCTTGGCACCACCATATAATAAGTGCCTTTCACCTCCCATCATGATTCTGAGACCTCCCCAGCCATGTGTAACTGTAAATCCAATCAAACTTCTTTTTCTTCCCAGTCTCGTACATGTCTTTATAACTCCCAATTCTTACTAGCATTTGGAATTTTCATTATTGTAATCATTGTAAAAAGTGTGTAGTGTTATCTCACTGTGGTTTTAATTTGCAATCCACTAATGACTAACGGCATTGACACCTTGTCATATACTGTTTTACAGCTTTATATCTCCTTTAGAACAGTGTTTGTTGAGAATAGAGACAAATCTACTTTCCATCTGTGCAGATTTGCTTTTTTCTGATATTTTATATTAATGCAATCATACAATATGTGGTCTTCTTGTGACTGGCTTAATTCACCCAGCATAATGTATCTAAAGTTTATATTGTATCATGTACCAGTACTTTATTCATTTTTATTTTTGCTTTATTCAATATGTAAATAATATTCTATTGTAAGGGTATATTATTCATTGTTCTCAAGAAAAGCAGAACCAATATGATAAATGAATATATAAACAGATTTTTAAAATTGCTTTGAATTAAAAACTATGTTTTATTTTATTTTATTTTAAGTTCCGAGGTACATGTGCAGGATGTGCAGGCTTTATTATGTAGGTAAACATGTGCCATGATGGTTTGCTGCACCTATCAACCCATCATCTAAGTAGTAAGCCTGGCATGCATTAGCTCTTTTTCCTGATGCTCTCCCCCGTCTGCCCTCCCCTGACTGGCCCTAGCATGTGTTGTTTCCCTCCTTGTGTCTATGTGTTCTCATTGTTCAGCTCCCACTTATAAGTGAGAACATGCGGTGTTTGGTTTTCTGTTCCTGTATTGGTTTGCTGAGGATCATGGCTTCCTGTTTCATCCATGTCCCTTAAAAAGACATAATATCCTTCATTTTTATGGCTGCATAGTATTCCATGCTGTATATGTACCACATTTTCTTTATGATGGTCATTTGGATTGATTCCGTGTTTGGCTATTGTGAATAGTGCTACAATGAACATACACATGTATGTATCTTTATAATAGAATGATTTATATTCCTTTGGGTATACACTCAGTTATGGGATTGCTAGTTCAAATGGTATTTCCAGTTCTAATCTTTGAGGAATCACTACAATGTCTTCCACAATTGTTGAACTAATTTACATTCCCACAAACAGTGTAAAAGCATTCCTGTCTCTCCACAGCCTCATCAGCATCTGTTGTTTCTTGATTTTTTAGTAATCACCATTCTGATTGGTTTGAGATGATATCTCATTGCGATTTTTATTTGCATTGCTGTAATGATCAGTGATGTTGAACTTTTTTCATGTGTATAAACAGATTTATTATAAGGTATTGGCTCACATGACTATGGGGACTGAAAAGTCCCATGATGTGCCTTCTACAAATTGGAGATCCAGAAAAGCCAGTAGTGTAGATTGAAGGCTTAAAAGCTGGAGAGCCAAAACTGTAGGTACCAGTCTAGGTCTGAACTCCTGAGAACCATGAGCACTTAAGGTAGGAGAAGACTGATGTTTCAGCTCAAGTAGTCAGGCAGAGTTAATCCAACCTTCTTTTTTTACCTTTTTATTGTAATCATAGCTTCAATTGATTAAATAATGCTCATCCACACTGGGGAGGACTACATGACTTACTCAGTTGATCAATTCAAATGTTTACTTCTTCCAGAAATGCACTCACAGATGTATGCAGAAATAATGTTTAACCAGTTATGTAAGCACCCCATGGCCCAGTCAAGTTGACAGAAAATTAACCATCACAATTATTATACAACATTGTATTTATCCATTCATATGTTGGTGGATATTTATTTCCATTTTCTGGCTAGTATGAATAATGCTATTATAAATATTTGTGTATAAGTTTCTGTGTGGACATTTTTTGGGTGGGTGGGATATACATCTGGGACTGAAATTGCTGGATCTTATGGTAAGTACTTTAACTTTGAGGTACTTCCAAACTATTTTACAAAGTGACTGCAATGATTTCATTTCAACCAGTGATATATGAAGATTTCACTGTTTTACATCCTTACCAACACTTGTTAAGATACGTCTTTTTGCTTATAGTAATTCTAGAAGGTGTAACACAATATCTCATTGTGGCTTGAATTGCATTCTCATGGTGATTAATTATGTTGAGCATCTTAGCAGGTGCTTTGGTTATTTGTTTAACTTCTTTGGATAAATCTGCCTTCAAGTTCTTTGCCTATTTGTAATTGACTGTCTTTCATATTTGAGTTATAAATGTACTTATCTCTTCTACATACACATTCCTCATCAGATTTATGATTTGAAAATATTTTCTTCCATTTGGATAGAAGATTTATAATTTATAACATTTTACTTTCAGCACATTTATTATGTCAACTCACACTAATATGAGTCCCATTATTTCTGAAGATAAACCAAATATTAATCTTACTGGGGTTCCCTTAAATGTGATGATTATTTTTTCTTGTTGCTTTTTAGAATTTCCCTGTATCTTTTTTTTTTTTTTTCAAATTTGTTTCAAATTTTACTGTAGTGTGTCTGGTTGGGGAACCCCTTGCCTTTATCCTACTTGGAATTTGTTGACCTTTTTGGGGTATGTAGAATAATATTTTTCACAGCTTTATTAAGTTTTCATCATTATTTCTTTGAATATCTTTTGTTACTTTTTTTCCCTTCTCTCCTTTTGGTTCTCCCATCAAGTATATGTTAATTTCCAACATTTTTCACTTATTAAGCCTAGTTTTCTTTTATTCTTCAATATATTTAGAGTAATTGCTTTTGAGTCTTTACTTAGTTTAACATCTGAGCCCTCTCACAGACAGATTTGGTTGCTTACAATCTTTCCTCTGAATGGTCACTTTTTTTTATGTCTCATAATTTTTTTTTTTGAAAGTCAGTAACAAGATATTTTATTATAGCAATGCAGGATACTGAGTTCTTTAGTCTGGTCATGTTATTTGGTTCTATATTTGATTAGTAACTGGAACACGCTATTTTAGTTAATTCTGTTCCTTCTATTGTGAAGTCTGTGATTTTCTTCATAGAATGGTGCCTTGGGCATGCACAAAGTGACCCTTGAATAACAGTAGTGTTAGCAAGGTTTCCTTTTACACTCTCTTAACCTTGATCTCTTTGTTAAGCTGTATACCTCTGTTGGTGTCACATCAGCTGTAAGACTCCACTAAATGTCAGCAGATTTCTTTATTGTTTTGAGAGTGTCCTGGTGTATAAAGGATTCCACATTCTCACTCAATTAATTTTGTGCTGCTCCTTGTAGTTAGTTTTGAGGCAAGTCGTTGAAGTTTTTCTTACCCCAAGATTGCTCATCTTTCTTGTTTATTTTTTTCATATGCTTTCCTGTTACCCTCTATTGCCTTTCAGTTTGGCCCAAGGGAATCCCATTAACATTTGTTGTAGGGTAGGTCTCACAGAAATAAATCTCTTCAGCTTATGTCTATTAGAATGTTTCTTAAATTTCCCTTTATATATAAAGAATAATGTTTCTTGACATAGAATTTTTGGTTAAGAGATCTTCAAATTTTAAAATTTTAATTCTTTCTTTTCTTCATACTTTCAAAGTTTTCTTCATACTTTCCATCTTGCTGCCTTCTGACTTTCATAGTTTCTTATAAGAAACTGTGGATGATCTTATAAAAAATCCCTAGTATCTGATGATACACTTTTTCCTTGCTTTTAAGATTCATTGTTTGCCCTTGGTTTTTGACATTTTGATTTATTTATAAGTAAATAGAGTGTCTGATTATGAATTCCATGAAATTTATCCTTCATGGAATTTGTTGAGATTCTTAAATACATACATATATTTGTGAATTTTTTAAAAATCAAATTTGGGAAGTTTGCAGCCATTTTAAGAAATATTTCCTCACTTATTTCTATCTCCTCTTCTGGAATTAGCCTTATGTGTATGTCAGGATTATTGATAGTGTTCCATAGGTTTCCTAGGCTTGGTTCATTATTCTTCATAGTATTATTTTTCATACTGATTCTTGGACTGGATAGTTTTAATTCACTTAACTTTAACTTTACTAATTCTCTCTTCAATCTTCTCAAAACTGCTATTGAACCACTCTACTGAGGTATTTGTTTCAGTTACTATAATTGGCAGCTCCAGAATTCTCTGTTTGTTCATGCCTCATTCTCCTGGTTTTCCGTAGCTATTTGAACATGCTTAAGATTTTGAATACATTTAAGTCAGTTGATTTAAACTCTTTATATATTAAGACCAAAGTTTATACTTCCTTGGAGAAAAGATTTTGTTAATTTCTTCTGTTAATAGGCCATCCTTTTTCATTTTTTTAAATGCATCATGTTTTGGACCTTTTTAATATTATACTTTGATAAATCTTAAAACTTTTATATATCCACAGGTTTGTCTTCTTCTTTAACTTTTTATAGGTTGTCTGGTGATTTTTAAAATCTATTTTTAAAGTGTGTATTGATTTTTTTATGTGTGATCTCTGAAATGTCTGTGTTAAACTACTGCTTCTTTTTTTTGTTGTTGTTGTTTTTGAGATAGAGTCTCACTCTGCAACACAGGCTGGAGTGCATTGGTGTGATCTCTGACTCCTGGGTTAAAACAATTCAGTCTCCTGAGTAGTTGGGATTATAGGCATGTGCCACCACACCTGGTTAATTTCTATAATTTTAGTAGAGATAGGGTTGTGCAATGTTGGCCAGGTTGGTCTTGAACTCCTGGCCTCAAGTGATCTGCCCACCTCAGCCTCCCAAAATGCTGTAATTACAGTCATAAGCCACCACACTTGGCCTTCAACTAGTATTTTGACTAAAATTTTTCTTGAATGTCTGTAGGGAAGTGGGGAGGAAGAAATGAACGAACAAACAAACAACAACAAATAACACCTCTCCCAGTCTTTGCAGATTAGCCCTGCACTGAGGCACATCTTCAACACTTAGCCATGCAGTTTACAACTCAGCCTTAGCCTCCATTTCCTGCTTGTACTGTGACTAGACATCAGCCAGAGAAAAGAAGTTTAGATTTCTCAGGACTTTTTAAACTACACGTCCTGCCCAAGTATTCATGTGGATCTTTAGATTCCTTGGTATATATAGGCACTTTTGTTATTTCTTCAGTTTCCTCTTAGTGTTTTGGAATGCTACTGTATATTCCAACTGTATTTTTCCCAGGTGGCTGCAGACTTTTCATTCACCCTATAATATTTTCAGATATGTTACGTACTTACCTACTTTGAGTGCGTTCTGAGTAGGTGAAAAAAAAAAGTGCATTGTGTCAGTTCTTCAGGTAACCTCTAAGCTGTCTATAACAGAAAAACATAATCCTTTAAAAATTAGGTCTATTCTAGTTTACTAGAAAAAAGAGTTAGGATCCCACATGGGGAATTCCATGCTACCATCTTTGAAACTATGGCTAAATGAGGTATAGGTGGGATAAGAACAATTAAAAATGACTCAATGTTTTCCTATTGATGTTAAGTTGCTCTTTCCATGATTTAACACTTGTTTGAGTGATGTAAACATATGACTATTTCTCAGAGTTCTTAAAAAGTTATTGTTGACAGTCTCTGCTTGAATTTTCCTAGATATATCAAGGAACAGGCGCTTTGAGATGCCCACTCCACAATTTTTGCTGTTGTGGCTTCCTGACTTGTTTCTTCACTGAACTTTTGTTGTTGTTGCTGCTGTTTGTATTTGGCAAATACAAAGAAAGAAAAGTGGCCAAGCCTTAGAATAGAATTTTAAATTGACACAAAAGCTCCAAAGGAGTTAAGTTTTAGGAATTAGACAGCAGTTTAAGACCAATTAGGGTCAAGGAAAAACCTTTTCAACAGTATTTGGGAAAGTTCATACACTAGAGGAAGATTTTCAGTTCTGGAAATGGTATGTATCATGACTGTTCTTTACTCTGACATATTTTAATTCCTGTCCTCTCCTGATTCCTATGCCTAGTTAATCTCTATTCATTCCTATCCACATGCTTTAAGTAAAATAAACTAAAAAACACACTAATATCTCATCAGAATATGATAAAAGATACAGCATAAGTCAAATACCCAATGAGACCTTGACCTCTACCAGAGATAATAGTGGGGATGGAGGATTGGTTTACACAGTAAAATATACAATGTTATAGAACTATGACATGTGTAATACGTGTATTACAGTTTTCAAGAGAAACAGAACTAGTTGGACACAGTGGCTCACACCTGTAATTCCAGCGCTTTGGGAAGCTGAGGCAGGAAGATCATTTGAAACCATGAGTTTGAGAACAGCTTGGGAAACATAGTGAGACCTCATCTCTACAAAATATATAAAAAAATAGCCAGGAGTGGTGGTTTGTTTCTGTGGTCCTAGTTAGACAGGAGGATTGCTTGAGTCTGGGAGGTTGAGACTGCAGTGAGCATTGACTGCACCACTGCACTCTAGATTGGGTGACAGAGTAAGACCTTGTCTCAAAAAAGGAGCGAGAGAAACAGAATCAATAGATTATGTACACTAACAGAGAGAAATTTATTTTAAATAATTGGCTCATGTCATTACAGAGCTGGCAAGTCCAAATTCAGCAGAGGTGGATGGCAGGCCAGAGAATCAAGGTAGCATTGGTATTGCAGTTGAAGACCGAAGGCTCTCTGCTGTCAGAATTCCATCTTGTTCAAAGGAGGTCAGTGTTTTTTTCTTTTCAGGCCTTCAACTGATTAGGTGATCTCTATCTACATTATGAAAGACAGTCTGATTTACTCAAAAACCACCAATTTAAATGGTAAGTTCATCCAAAATCACTCACAGATACATCCAGAATAACGTCTGACCAAATACATAAGCATGGTCGCTCCATCAAATTGACCCATGAAATTAACCATTGCAATACATTTTGAGCTCAAACTATTGTCAGTGGCTTCAATGGCATTCGCAGACAGCTCTTACACACTGAATACATTTAGAGATGGCTAATTTAAGTTACAGATAGTCAGATAGATGGTGATAATTTCTTATTTTCTTCACCGATAGTTCTGTGAATTATGCTTATTGCAGATATTAAAAGTCATTGATATTTTCTAACTTCTTCATTTTCAGTTTTCTGCTATAATCTAAATTTATTTAAGGTAGAACAATCGAAATTGCTTCTCATTATTATTCCTCTATTGTAAGACACTTACCATCGTATTTTGTAAAAAAAAATGAATTTAATGCCTTTATTATGTCTTATATAGAAATTTTTACCTGTTCTTTGAATACTTAGGAAATTATTTTTTAAATAATGCACAAACTTCTTAGTTTACACTCACAGATGGGACAGACATTAGATCACATCCCCTATATCACATAGCAAGGAACACTGTTTCTCAGTTGCATCTTCTTTCTCCTACCAACGTTCGAAGATGACTCACGTTTTTCCTTGTAGTTGATATAAGCAGTTAAGTTCTCCAGAAGACACTAGTGCCAAACTGCATGCCGTATTGCTTCATTTATTTCCATTTCTGCAATGGACCCTAGTTGCCTAATAATTGAGGAAAAACTCCCTTTTTCTTATTGACCATGCTTAACTCAATTCTTTTTAGCTGCTCATTCTATCTTATGTCATCATGAAGATGAAAGGTAAGTGACATCTCTCCAAGTAACCATCAACAGTATTCCATTTAAGCCCTAAACAAAGAAGAGAGAACTCCTCCCAGTGTATTTCAAAAATTCTAGTGTATCGATTATTTTAGTTTACTTTCTCTTTTAGATTTTTAATATGCCTCTTCATGGAAACTTGGCCAGAGTGTTTTCAGAGGCAACCTCAGGGTAGTGAATAATAGTACAATGCTGACTTCAAAATCACTTTACTCAGACACACTTAGTGCTTGAACTTAGGTGATGCTCCCTGAATATTCTCACTATAAACAGATAACATTTTAGTGAGTCTAGATTACATAGATCATATCAAACTGTATTTATTTTTTATTTTATTTTTATTTCTGAGACAGAGTTTTGCACCATTGTCTAGGCTGGAGTGCAGTGATGTGATCATGGTTCACTGTAGCCTCGACCTCCTAGGCCCAAGCAATCCTCCTACCTCAGACTCCAAAGTAACTGGAGCCACAGGCATGCAGCACCATGTTCAGTTAATTTTTTATTTATTTTTATTTTTTTGTAGAGATGAGAGTCTCCATATTTCGCCCACGCAGGCCTTGAACTCCTGGGCTCAAGTGATCTTCCTAGTTTGGCCTTCCAATATGCTGGGATTATAGGCATGAGTCATTGCACCTAAGCCTATATTTCTTTTCTATCTCTATCATATCAATATCAGAAATTCTAAACCAGAAAGACAAGTACTAAGTGTTTTTGATCATTTTTGCATGCAGTAGGTTAAACCAGTTTCTAGGCATCTAGAAATTCCAAAAGCCAACATGAAGTCCCACTCATGTCTAAAATCTTGTGAAGGCTATTCATAACATATCATCTCTTTGGACTTTCATTCTACCTGAAGCGCTAGATGCAATCAGAATATGTAATTAAAATACGCCTTGTATGTGTTCTTTAAGTTTATATGCTTGCAGATATTGTAATTGATAAAATTTTGAGTCCAGATATTGTTCTATAAAATCAATACAAATATGATGACTAACCCCACAGAACTGTCTTCATTGTGACTTTACCATATTATCTACTGTCATAGAAAAAAATTAGATTTGTTTTGCATGAAAAATTGAAGAAGTTTTTAAAATTGTATTACATCTTTATATAGCTTAGAGTCTCATCGTTCATACTTGTATCATCCCTTAATAAATAGCTCTGCCAAGACTGAGAACACAAATCGCTCCTTAGAGTCTAGTTGATCTAGATACACCACCAGCTTTTTCCTTTGTTCGTTTTTTTTCCCCCAACTTTTATTTTCAGTTCATATGCAGGTTTGTTACATGGATAAATTACATTTCATAGGGATTTTGTGTACAGATTATTTCATCACACAGGTAATGAGCACAATATTCAGGAGGCAGCTTTTCAAAGTTCATCCTGCTCCCATCTTCCACCTTCAAGTAGATCCCAGTGTCTATTGTTCTCTTCTTTGTGTCCAGGTATACTTAATGTTCAGCCCCTACATATAAGTGAGAACATGCAATATTCAGTTTTCTGTTCCTGCATTAATTTGTTTAGCACAATGAGCTCTAGCTCCATCCATGTTGCCATAAAAGGACATCATTTTGCTTATTTTTATGGCTGTGTAGTATTCCATGGTGTATATGTACCACATTTGCTTTATCCAGTCCACTGTTGATGGAAATTTAGGTTTATTCCATGTCTTTGCTATTGTGAAAAGTGCTGCAGTGAACATCCACATGCGTCTGTTCTTATGGTAGAATGGTTCATATTCCTTTGGGTATACAACCAGTAATGTGATTGCTGGGTCAAATGATAGTTGCATCTTAAATTCTTTGAGAAATCTCCAAATCACTTTCCACAGTGGATGAACTAAGTTAGATTCTTACCAGCAATGTATAATCACTCATTACACTGCCAACATCTGTTATTTTCTGACTTTTTAATAATAGCCATTCTGACTGGTGTGAAATGATATATTATTGTGGTTTTGATTTGCATTTCTCTAATAATTAGTGGTATTAAGCATTTTTTCAAATGATCATTGGCCATATATTTGCTTTCTTTAGAGAAGTGTTTGTTCATGTCCTTTGCCCAATTTTGATAAGTTTTTTTGTTTCTTAATTTATTTATGTTTCTTATGGATTATGGATATTATACTTTCATTGGATGTATGGATTGCATTGTTTGCAAACATTTTCTCCCATTCTGTAGATTAACTGTTTCCTCTGTAGATAGTTTCTTTTGCTGTGAAGATGCTGTTTAATTAGGTCCCACTTGACTATTTTTGTTTTCATTGCTATTGTTTTTGTATTCTTCATAATAAAATCTTGGTCAGGGCCTCTGTGCAGAATGGTATTTCCTAGGTATTCTTTTATGGTTTTTATAGTGTTAGGTTTTATATTTAAGTCTTTATCTTCAGTTGATTTTTATATAATGAAAGGAAGGGGTCCAGTTTTAATCTTCCATATATGTAGCTAGCCAGTTATCTCAGCCACTTTTATTGAAAAGGGAGTTCTTCCCGATTTCTTTTTTGTTGTTGTTGATTTCACAGAAGGTCTGATGGACGTAGGTGTGAGGTTTTATTTCTGGGTTCTTTAACATGTTCCTTTGGTCTATGTGTCTGTTTTTGTACCAGTACCATGCTGTCTTGGTTACCGTAACCTTGTAGTATAGTTTGAATTTATGTAGTGTGATGCCCCCAGTCTTGTTCTTTTAGATTAGGACTGCCTTTGCTGTACAGGCTCTTAGTTGATTCTATATAAATTTTAGAATAGTTTTTTTTTTTCTTCTTTTTCTGTGGAAAATGTTGTTGGTATTTTGATAGTAACTGCATTGAATCTGTAAATTGCTTTGAGCAGTATGGCCACATTAACAATATTGATTCTTCTTATCCATGAGCAGAGAGTATTTTTCCACTTGTTTGTGTAATTTCTGATTTTCAACAGTATTGTTTTGGAGGTCTTATTGTAGACATGTTCAACCTGCCAGGTTAGCAGTATTCTTAGCTATTTTTGTTTTGGGATGTGGCTGTTATGAATGGGATTGCATTCTTGATTTGACTCTCAACTTGAATATTATTGGTTTACAGAAATGCTACTGACATTTGTACCTTGATTTTTAATCCTGAAATTTTGCTGAAGTTATTTATTATATGTAGAAATCTTTGGGGGGAAAATCTAAAGATACAGCATACTGGGAACTCTGGGACACAGCTACAACAATGTTAAGAGGAAAGTTTATAGTGCTAAACACCCACATCAAAAGGTTAAAAAGATATCAAATAAACCACCAACCTTACATCACACATAGAGGAATTAGAAAAAAAAAAAAAAGAGCAAATCAAACCCAAAGATAGAACAACAACAAAATAGCCAAAATCAGAGCTAAAGTGATGGACAGACTGCTAGCTAGACTAGTAAAAGAAAGAGAAGATCCAAGGAAACACAGTCAGAAATGACAAAGGAGACGTTACCAACCACTTGACAGAAACCTTCAGAGACTGTTATGAACACCTCCATGCACGTAAACTGGAAAACCTAGAATAAATGAATAAATTCCTATGAACAAGCAATTTTACATGACTGAACCAGGAAGAAATTGAAACACTGAACAGACTAACAGCTAGTCTCAGACTAACAGCTAGTCTTCTTTTACCTACCAGAGAAAGAAGAGCCCTGGACTAGATGGAGTCACAGATAAATTCTACCAGTCATATAAAGAAAGACCGTTACCAATCCTGCTAAAATCATTTCAAAAAATTGAGGAGGATGGACTCCTCCCTAACTCATTCTATGAGTCCAGCATCGTTTTGATACCAAAACCTGGCAGAGACACAATGAAAACTTTAGGCCAATAGTGGTGATGAACATAGATACAAAAATCCTTAATAAAATACTAGCAAACCAAATTCAGCAGCACATCAAAAACCTAATCTACCATAATAAAGTAGCTTTATCCCTGGGTTGCAAGGTTGGTTCTATATATAAATATTAATAACTGTTATTCATCACATAAACAGAACTAAAAACAAAAACCACATGTTCATCTCAATAGACACAGAAAAGCCTTTCAAGAAATTCATCATCCTTTCATGTTAAAAACCATCAACAAAGTAGCTATTGAAGAAACATACTTCAAAATAGTAAGAGTCATCTATGTCAAACCAATAGTCAAAATCATACTAAATAGGCAAAAGCTGGAGGCATTCCCCTGGAGAACCAGAATGAGACAAGGATGCGCAATCTCACCACTCCTATTTAATATAGTACTGGAAGTCCTAGACAGGACAATCAGTGAGCAAGAGAAATACATAAAAGGCATCCAAATAGGGAGAGAGGAAGTCAATAGATAATATGGTTTCATACTAAGCTCCTTCCTTTCTGAGATCTTGCTTCCAGTCTTGCAGTGTTTGTGGGGGATGGGGACTAAATTCTGACTACTTGAGGAATCACAGTTATCTATTTCCATTTTATTCTAGAGGAAATATCCATTTTGCTTATGTTCCTACCTTCCCTCTTCCCATTGATTTCCCCTAAAATGTACTTCATATCTCTGCAAAATAAATTAAGGAGAGAAAGTGGTTCTTTGTATTTTTGACCTTTTTTTTTTTTTGAAATAGATATATTGCTGCCTCAAACCAGACAAAAAGCCCTGATGCCTTTCTGGATAGGTGATGAGAAAATAGCATGAGAAAAAAGTAAATTTAAATTTGAAATATATTTTCACAATGTAACTCTGCCTAGTAAATCTTTGTATTTACTCAAATAAACTTACTGTACTTCTCAATGGCTACTACAGGAGAAAAGCATTCTCATCATTATCACGTATATCCATGTCTGTTCTGAATTCCCTCCACCCCTAGTACCATTAGTGTAGTAAACAAAGAAACATTTGGGTATATATCATCTACAACGACAAATAATTTTCTTGTACATTCAACTTTCTTTGTAGGTCTTTATCTTCCCAGAAGTAAACTGAACCCATCCAGTGAAGCCAGACAGTTTAGAATCTTCTCCTAGTTTGAATGAGATTCACTCTTGATGTACATGATCCACTAACAGCATTTAGTCTCCATGGATTAATAGCCATCATTGCAACTCATGAGGGAGCAATCTCAGAATGGTAGCCAACTTATGAGAGGTTAGCCACTCTCACAGCCTAGCTTGTTTATCAGAGAGGTATTGAGATCTCACTCTGTGTGTGTGTGTGTGTGTGTGTGTGTGTGTGTGTGTTTAAATCTCATGCTCAAGGATTGAAAGAATCAATATCGTTGAAATGACTGCAGTGCCCAATGCAATCTACAGATTCAGTGCAATCCCTATCAATTTACCAATGCCATTTTTTACGCAATTAGAAAACATAAACCTAAAATTCATATAGAATCAAAAAAGAGTCCAAATAAGAAATGCAATTTTAAACAAAAAGTACAAATCTGCATGCATCACATTACCTGACTTTAAATTATACTACAAGGCTATGGTCACTAAAACAGTATGGTACTTGCACAAAAATAGACACATAGATCAATGGTACAGAATAAAGAACCCAGATGTAAAGCCACATACCTACAACCATACTTCTGATCATCAACAATGTACAAACATTAAATAATGGGGAAAAAGACCCCTTGTTCAATAAGTAATTCTGGGAAAATTGGGTAACCATATGCAGAAGAATGAAACTAGACCCCTATCTCTTACTATACACAAAAATTAATTCAACATGGATTAAAAATTAAATATAACACTTGAAACTATAAAAATAATTGAAGAAAATCTAGAAAAACTCTTCTGACCATTAACCTGGGCAAAGAATTTATGATGAAGAGCCCCAAAACAAATGCAACACAAACAATAATAAGCAAATGGGACTTGAGGAAATTAAAAAGCTTCTGCATAGCAAAATAAACTATCACAGAGTAAATGATAACCTATGGAATGGGAGAAATATTTGCAACTTATGCCTCTGACAAAGCACTAATATCCAGAAACTAAGAGCAACTCAATAGGAAAACAAAACAACATAAACTGGTCAAAGGACCTGAACAGAAATTCCTTAAAGAAGAAACACAACTGTCCCAAGACAGGGATGCCCTCTCTCACCACTCCTATTCAACATAGTGTTGGAAGTTCTGACAAGGGCAATCAGGCAGGAGAAAGAAATAAAGGGTATTCAATTAGGAAAAGAGGAATTCAACTTGTCCCTGTTTGGAGATGGCATGATTGTATATTTAGAAAACCCCACTGTCTCAGCCCAAAATCTCATTAAGCTGATAAACAGCTTCAGCAAAGTCTCAGTATACAAAATCAATGTGCAAAAATCACTAGCATTGTTAGACATCAATAACAGCCAAGCAGAGAGTCAAATCAGGAGTGAACTCCCATTCACGATTGCTTTGAAAATAATAAAATACCTAGGAATCCAACTTACAAGGGATGTGAAGGACCTCTTCAAGGAGAACTACAAACCACTGCTCAGTGAAATAAAAGAGGACA
>NW_012101798.1:1382326-1442519 GCF_000951045.1 Mandrillus leucophaeus
TGACCCAGCCATCCCATTACTGGGTATATACCCAAAGGATTATAAATCATACTGCTATAAAGACACATGCACACGTATGTTTATTGTGGCACTATTCAAATAGCAAAGACTTGGAACCAATCCAAATGTCCATCAATGATAGAATGGATTAAGAAAATGTGACACATATGCACCATGGAATACAATGCAGCCATAAAAAAGGATGAGCTCATGCCCTTTGTAGGGACATGGATGAAGCTAGAAACCATCATTCTCAGCAAACTATCGCAAGAACAGAAAACCAAACACTGCATGTTCTCACTTATGGGTGGGAACTGAACAATGAGAACACTTGGACACTGGAAGGGGAACATCACACACCGGAGCCTGTCATGGGGTTGGGGGTGGGAGTAGGGATAGCATTAGGAGATATACCTAATGTAAATGACTGGTTAATGGGTGCAGCACACCAAAATGGCATATGTATACATATGTAACAAACCTGTACTTTGTGCACATGTACCCTAGAACTTAAAGTATAATTTTTTAAAAAAAGAAGAAATACAAGTGCCCAATAAACCTATGGAAAAATGCTTTATATAACTAATCATTAGAGAAATGCAAATTAAATCCACAATGACATATCATCTTACGTTGGTCAGAATGGCTATTATTGAAAGTCAAAAAACAACAGATGATGGTATGCAGGCAGAGAACAGGGAATGATCATACACTTTTGATGGGAATATAGATGAGTTCAACATCCAGGGTAAACAGTATGGAGATTTCTCAACGAACCAAAATAGAACTACCATTCAACCCAGCAATCCCTCTAGTGGTTATCTACCCAAAGGAAAATAAATAGTTGTATAAAAATGATGCACTCATACTGTAACACTATTCACAATAGCAAAGTCACAAAACCAACCTGAGGGTCTATCAATGGTTGATTCAATAAAGAAAATGTGGTACACATATACCATGGGATATTACACAGCCATTATAAAGAATGAAATCATGTCCTTTGTAGCAACATAGGTGCAGCTGCAGGCCATTATCCTCAATGAACTAATTCAGAAATGTAAAACAAAATACTACATGATTTCAATTATAAGTGAGAGCTAAACAATCAATACACATTCACTGGGGATGTGATGGGGGTGGGAAGCGTCAGAGTTGAAAAATTACCTATTGAGTACAACGTTTACCACTTTGGTAATAGGTAGACTAGAAGCCCAATTCCCATCAGTACACATTATAAAAAATATGCACATTTGCCCCCTGAATCTAAAATGATATATAATTTAGAGGTGAGGAAACTAAGCTTAGAGAAATGCTATGACATAGACAAAACAGTACATTCAGTAAATGGCAGAACACGGATTTGAGTATTTCTATATTTATTACATAATCCACAGGTCTTACTACATATAATACTATGTATATTGCTGTCTACCTACTAGCATAGGGATGTAGGCTATGTAGGATGTACCACATATTTCTACTCTCGTTTGATGTCTTCCTCCTACTGCTTTTACCTCATATGTTATCTTGCATTTGGAAAACTACAGGAAAATGAGTTCAAATGACTGTTATATAATGATATACCTGAAAATGAAAAAACAGTTGAATAAACACGAATTTCTATTTTCTATGTCTTTTGTTTTTCATTGCAGAAACTCTATAATTTATAAAAATAATTTTTTGCTGATACTATTAAACCTATTTTGTGGCCTGGCATGGTGGGTCACACCTGTAATCCCAGCACTTTGGGAAGCCGAGGCAGGTGGATCACGAGGTCAGGAGATCAAGACCATTCTGGCTAACATGGTGAAACCCTACCTCTACTAAAAATACAAAAAGTTAGCCGGGTGTGGTGGTGGGCGCCTGTAGTCCCAGCTACTCGGGAGGTTGAGGCAGGAGAATGGCGTGAACCCGGAAGGTGGAGCTTGCAGTGAGCCGAAATCGCACCCCTGCACTCTAGCCTGGGCGACAGAGCGAGATTCCATCTCAAAAACAAAAACAAAAAAACAAACAAAAATAAACTATTTTGTATAAAATACAGTTTAAATAAAGAAAAAAATATATAAATAAAATGAAAAATATCAGACTAAAATAATATTACCATAAGCATCTTTGGTGAATCATAGCACATTCACTATGATTTTCATATACTTTTTGCTTCTCCAAAATGAACTATTAACTTTTGTTTTATTTAAGATGTTTTGACTTTATAACTAAGACTAAATTTATTTTGTTTTAGATCCTCTGTATACAAAATATGAATCAATCATTAGTTGTGCTTGAGAGTAATTAAAAGAATAGGTCTTTTCCTTAACCATTTGCCTCAGGACAGTTAGTAGTAGACTAATATAAATACACTTTAAAATCTGGTGTTTTAGGTAAAATAAAAGAGCAACACTTCATCATTGTCTCAAAAGCAGGAGAAAAAAACAAAATGTATAACCTTTTCACGATCATTACCTTTGCAAAATACTAATTTTCCTTCAAATGCCATAAATCATGTAAACAGAATGCATTATGTTGTTGCTCATACCATCCATCTACTGAATTTTACAGCCTTCTTTTCATGTGCGAATTATTTTGGTTTATTCATGATTTATCTCCCGCACATACTCAATGGGATTTTTTTCTATCACTTAGAACATATTAATTACTTTAATTAAGCAACACATTTAGAGCATACTGGCAGACAAAGCAAAAAAAGGAAAGCATTCAATTATATGGTACTGGCAGCATTCAGAAATAAGATAGTTTATAGAGATGTTATTTTATACTGCCATTAAAACTTGAGGTATATTTATAATGCAAACATTTTAGATGAAATCTACATAATTTTAATTGGAGAGTTAACAAAAATTTTCCTCAAGAAATTATTCAATATTATAACACTTTATTGAAAGTTGAACTAGAACTTCAAAAATAATGTGCTTAAGTGGAAATGTATGTATCACATTACAGACATAGAAACAATTTAAGGCATACAAGAAATAGTTAATGACCTATGACATGCTTTCCTAAGAGTCTTTAGTATGTCTTAAAATACACCTAATCCAATATTAAAGATCCAAGAAAAATCTGAATTGCAAGTCTCTCTCTGCAAACAAGATATGCTTTTGCTACTAGACCTATGGAAAGATGAAATGCATTTTATGCTCAACTATCCTACATATTCAGAGGTTGTAGCTATCCTAAATATTCACAGGAGATGCAAAATTATCAACAGATAACATCAATATTTTGTCTCAGACAAGAACTTGGCATTGTCTATAATGCAATAAAGAGTACAGAACAACCAGAAAATAATTTTGATTTGAGAGACTTTAAGAATATATGCAAAAATTCATCACAGAATGTAGGTGTTGGTTAAAAACTGCCCATCTAAACTAAACTGTGGGTGCTATTATGTACTAATGAAAATGATTAAAGAAAGCACCATTCATTTGATTGTCCCTGACATCCCTGAGGTGTGTATGGAGCTAGATAATCTAACTTGTGGACATTGGTCCAATGCCTTATCAGGAATTTTTATTTTTATTTAAAAGCTACCCTGAGCCAGACCTGGTGGCTCATGCCTTTGGGAGGCCGAGGCGGGTGGCTTAAGAGGTCAGGAGATTGAGACCATCCTGACTAACATGGTGAAACTCCGTTGCTATTAAAAATACAAAAAGTTAGCTGGGCGTGGTGGCGGGTGCCTGTAGTCCCAGCTACTAAGGAGGCTGAGGCAGGAGAATGGCATGAACCTGGGAGGCGGAGCTTGCAGTGAGGGGAGATCTGGCCACTGCACTCCAGCCTAGGCAACAGAGCGAGAATCCTTCTCAAAAAAAATAAAAAAAAAAAACAAAAAAACAAAAAACAAAAAAACCCAGCTACCCTGAAAAGAAAAGAAAAACCAAAAACTTAACTTAGTTTAATTGAATTCTTGGAGTCTATTTGGATGCCCTCCTTTGGTAGTCTCATGATAATTTTAGTCTAGGTTGGGAAACAACCACTACCCAGGGGGATACAAGAAAAATGATGGTAACTGTTCGGTGAGCTATGGAAATTAGTAGAAAAAAAAAAAAAAAACTTTAAAAAATCAACTCCAAATTGATTTACACTATTAAGTTTTATTTTGTTACTAATTATTAGTCATTGTGTTATGTCCTATTGCATTTAATTTGTCACTTCATTACATGAGTGTCCCAAGGGCTGGGAATTAACTTTCTGAAAAGCTATTACCTTATTTTTGTAAAGATTTTGCCAAAATAAAAATTAAAGTTATTTTTCGAAGAAGAAAATAATCTTTGATGATAATTAAAACATTAATTTCAAAATTCATAAAATGATGGCTTAACAAGAACTAGAGTGAATAATTAATTTCAGGTTTATCTCTGTATTGCTTAAAAATATTAAGATATTGTACATAGATGGCTTAGAATTGAATAAAGCATTTATTGACCATCTGCCTATAATTTAAACAGTTGTCCATTCTAATTTATGCTCTAATTTTAGATGACTTTAACCATTATTAAAAATAAATACAATGTTAAATATTGGTAAGCAAATTTACAACCATATAGGCTGTTCAGTGATGTTATTTAAATAAAAGAAATCAAACTTTTTTACTGTATTTCATCAAAAACTATATTAATCAGGGAAAATACAAACATTTTAACTTTTGAAATTAAGCATTTACTTCTGAAACAAAATATTGTTGAAGCTTCTTCTTAAGTCGATATAACCAGTTAGTAACATATTATTTATTGTATATTTTATCATATATCGTCTTTTAATTTTTATCTGTGTGTGTCTCGCTTCCCCATACATTCACCATACTTGTACTAATAATGCATTTGGCTCAGTGACAAATATATAAGAGCCCCTTGTAAGGCTTAATCTATTCTACTTCCAGATGTAAATAAAATGTAGAAACACTGAATCAGGATGAGTGGGGGCTCAATAGCCTTAGGAAGTAGTTGAGATCGCTATCTCTTTGTTGGGCGAAAAATAATTTTCATAAATTCAGTGTACATCATATGTTTCTAATTCTTAATTCACAAATGCATAATACCTGAAAACATGGGTCATGAGACATCAGCCAGGGCAACTAAGGGAGGGCTAAGGAGTTCTAAGAGGGAATTTTATAGGTATAAGTGTCTACATAAAAAATAAAAATAAAAAAACCTTCAAATAAACAACCTAACAATGCATCTTAAATAACACGAAAAGCAATAGCAAACTAAACCCAAAATTAGTAGAATAAAATAAATAATAAAGATCAGGGCAGAAATAAATGAAATTGAAATAAAATAATACAAAAGATTAATACAACAAAAAGTTTTTGTTGCTTCAAAAAGTTAAACAAAATTGATAAACCTTTGACAGAGAAGTTCCAAATAAATGAAATCAGAGATGAAAAGAGAGACATTACTATTGATATTATAGAAATTCAAAGAATCATTAGTGACTACCATGAGCAACTACATGCCAGTAAATTGGAAAACCTAGAAGAAATAGATACATTTCTAGACACAAATAACCAACCAGAATTGAACCATGAAAATTCCGAAATCAGAACACATCAATAACAAGTAACAAGATTGAAGTTGTATTAAGAAGTCTCCCAGGAAAGAAGAGCCCAGGACCCAATGACTTCCCTGCAGAATTTTATCAAAGCATTGAAAGAAGAACTAAAATGTATCCTACTCAAACTGTTCTGAAAAATAGAGGAGGAAGGAATATTTTCAAACTCATTCTATGAGGCCAGTATTAGCCTAATACCAAAACCAGACAGGCACATTAAAAAAAGGCCAATATCTCTAAAAATATTGATGTAAAAGTCCTCAATAAAATACTACAAACCAAATTCAGCAATATGTTATAAAATTCACTCATCATGACCAAGTAAGGTTTTGAAAAAGGATGCAAAGATGGTTTAACATATGCAAATCAATCTGGTACATCATATCAACAGAATGAAAACCAAAAACCATAAAATCATTTCAACCGGTGCTGAAAAATCATTTGATAAAATTCAACATTCCTTCATGATAAAATCCCTCAAAAACCGGAGATAGAATGAACATGCCTCAATATAATAAAAGCCATGTGCTATAGACCCACAGCTAGTAGCATACCAACTAGGGAAAAACTGAAAGCCTTTCCTCTAAGTTGTGGAACACCACAAAAATCTAACTTTTATGTCTGTTATTCAACATGATGCTGGGAGTCCTAGCTAGAGCAATTAGAAAAGAGAAGGAAATAAAGGGCATCCAGATTGGTAAGAAAGAAGTCAAA
Source organism: Mandrillus leucophaeus (assembly GCF_000951045.1). Lineage (NCBI taxonomy): Eukaryota > Metazoa > Chordata > Mammalia > Primates > Cercopithecidae > Mandrillus > Mandrillus leucophaeus. The sequence continues at coordinate 1,388,606 of NW_012101798.1, forward strand.
GTATTCTTGTTTGCATATGACATGATCTTATATTTGAAAAAACCTGAAGACTCCATCAAAAAGTGTTAGAACTGATAAACAAATTTAGTAAAGTTTCAGGATACAAAATCAACATACAAAAATTATTAGCATTTCTGTATGCTAATATAAAAAATCTGAAAAAGAATTTAAAAAGTGATCCCATTTACAAAAGCCACAAATAAAATTAAACACCTACAAATTAACCAATGAAGTAGAAGTTCTTTATGATGAGAACTATAAAACACTGATGAAAGAAATTGAAGAGGATACCGAAATATGTAAAGTTATTTCATCTTCATAGAGAGGAAGAATCAGTGTTGTTAAAATATCCAGACTACTCTAAATGATCTATAGATTCAATACAATTGCTATCAAAATGTCAATGACATTCTTCACAGATACAGAAAGAAAATCCTAACACTTATATGAAATCCCAAAAAGACCCAGAATAGCCAAAGCTATCTTACGCCAAAAAAAAAGCAAAACAAAACAAACCAAAGTAAAACAAACAAACAAAAAAAACCCTGATCACATTACTGACTTCAAACTATGCTGCAGAGGTATAGCAACCAAAACAGTGTGGTACTTGCATAAAAACAGGCACATAGACCATTGGAAGAAAATAGAGAATCCAGAGTCAAATCCATACACCTAGAATGAACTCATTTTTGACAAGGTTTCCAAGAACATACCCTGGAGAAAAGACAGTCTTTTTAATAATAGTATTGGGAGAATTGGATAACTATATGCAGAAAAATGGAGCTAGACCCCAATCTCTCACAAATACAAAATTAAATCAAATGAATTAAACACTTAAAGCAAATACCTCAAACTATGAAACCACTACAAAATACACTGGGGAAACACTCCATGACACTGGTCTGGGCAAAATTTTCTTGAGCAGTATGCCACAAGCTCTGGCAACCAAAGCAAAAATGGACACGTGGTATCGTATCAAGTTAAAAGCCATCTGCCCAGCAAAGGAAGCAACCAATAAAGTGAAGACACAACCCATAAAATGGGAGAAAGTATTTGCAAACCACCCGCATGACAAGGGATTCTCACCAGAATATATGAATAGCTCAAAAAAAAAATCTAATAATCCCATCTAAAAAATGGGCCAATGATTTGAATAGACATTTCTCAAAAGAAGACATACAAATGGTAAGCAGCTTTAGAAAAGGGTGTTCAATATCGTTGATTATCCGAGAAATGCAAATCAAAACTACAGCGAGATATCATCTCATCCCAGTAAAAATGGCTTATATCCAAATGACAGGCAATAACAAATGCTGGTGAGGATATGGAGAAAAGGAACCCTTGTACACTGTTGCTAGGATTGTAAATTAGTACAACCAGTATCAAAACAGTTTGGAGGATCCTTAAAAGTCTGGAAACAGAATTACTTATCATCCACTAATCCCACTGTTAGTTATGTACCCAAAAGAAGGGAAGTCAGTATGTTGAAGAGATACCCACACTTCCATGTTTGTGGCAGTCCTCTTCACAATAGCCAAAATTTGGAAGTGACCTAAGTATCCATCAAGAGATGAATAGATAATGAAAATGTGGCACTGGTACACAATGGAATAACATTCGTCCATAAAAAAGAATGAGAACCTGTCGTTTGAAGTGACATGGATAGAACTGGAGGTCATTATGCTACAGGAAATAAGCCAGGCGCAGAAAGACAGACATGGCATGTTCTCACTTATTTATGAGATCTAAAAATCAAAACAATTGAACTCATGGACAGAGAGAGTAGAAAGATGGTTACCAGAAGCTGGGAAGGGTAGTAGGGGAGGTAGGGGTGGTTAATAGATAGGAAAACCATATTTAGAAAGAATAATAAGACCTATCATTTGATAGTGCAATAGGATGTCTATAGCCAATAAAATTTAATTGTACATTTGAAAATAACTGAAAGAGTATAATTGCATAATTATGGATGAATGTTTTGGGGACTGGAAACCCCATTTTAAATGGTGTGATTACCCTGTATTGTGTGCCTGTACCAAATTATCGCATGTATTTTTCTTCTTTTATTTAAAGCAAAAAAAAATTTTCTTATTGCCAATGAACAGTGCCTTTTTTTCTTATGCATAACCCAACAGATATATGTTATAGGAAACTTGTATTTTGGTAGTTCTGTTTTTATTAGTAAACACTACCTGGAAAGAGCAAATTTTAAAAAAAAGTCTTAACATTATCAAGGATTTGACATTACAGGTTCCCAATCAAATGAAAGAGCCAGAAAATCAGAAAATGTGAAAGAAGAAAATCTTATTTTGTATTGTGAAACAAGAAGTTGATTGCAAGTCTGCATTATTGAAAGATAATTCTTCATGGTACACACATTTCTGTCCGTCTTGTCAGCAGAGGCACTGACATCCTTTTGCTATAGTCTATATTTCCAAGGCTGCTTGTAAAACAGTCTTGGAAGAAAGGGTTTTTCTTTGCTTTACAGAGGGTGGGTTTGCTTACTATCCAGTACAATAAAGCTAATGTTTTCTTTCAGAGCAAATGTTGGTCAGGTTTGTTTGCATCCCATTATTAAGAAATATAATTTCCTAAGTTGGTGGTTCCCCTGCTATGTCACAAACCATGTGCCTACAACCTGTCCAGGCTCACCAGGGACTTGGGGCACATAGGAAACTTGCACAAAGAACAAGTTCCTGCTGTCGCGTGTATATAATAAAATATTTTGTCTGTGACCCAGGAATCTTCTGTCTCCTGTCAGCATGCATGAAACATAACGAGCTTGTTGACCTGCAATTAAGGTAAACTTCAGACCACTCTCAGTTATTGATATGCTTAACATGGGGACATATGTTTGATCATCTTTAATATTGATGTAGATATAAAAAGGATTTAATCTACAGATTTTTGAAAAAAGCAAAACTAAGGTAAAAAAAAACAACAGTGACCACAAACTAGTGTTTATAGTTATTAATTCTAAGAAAAAAAAAACAGAAAAAACATACACATGCATATATAATATGTAGAGGTTATAAAATTATTCAAAACAAAGTAAAGGAACTATCTTAAAGAATTAGAAGAACATTTCTGAAAAAGATAATGGTAGAAGATTTTGGATAATTATATTCATTTATGCCTTAATATGAAGGTTTTTTATTTATGCAAACATTTGGAAAAAATTAAATATATTCATTAAATGCATTCATTAAAAATAAATACTATAATCTTATAGAACAAAAATTAATAAGTAAAGCATAAGGCCTTCATTGTATGGTAGTAGAGATACTGACAAAGTTGTTCCTGACGTTTCAGCCAATTTGTTAGCCATGATCATCAAGAGAGAATAAGAGTTCAACGAAGATCCAGGATTAGACATATCAGAGATGGCACAAGCCAGAACTCTGCCAAATAACACGCAGGAAAGCACAGCCTATGAAGAATATAATAAAGACTGCCTACATAAGCAGAAGGACAATCAGAAACTTCAAGTTTTCAAATAAACTGTGAACCCTCAATAGCTCTCTTTTCAAAGTAATGCTGAAATGAAGGATAAATTAGGGCATACATCTATATTGCGATATTCTCTTTAATACAGCATTGACTAAAATTGTCTTCCTACAGGAAAAAGTGTGAAGAATTCAGGGAAGAAAAGGAGAGTAGCAGCCACTAAATAACTATAAACTAAACTCTAAACAAACATTTTTAAAGAGTGTTTTGGGGGATTTGAGTATTCTTTTGTGGGGTATCAACTCCAAGGCAGTAACCAATAGCAAGTAGAGTGGCAGGTGATGCAGGGTTCTCTAAGTGTGTTTGACAAGAATTGCAGTGAAAAGGCAAGGACAAAATTTCAGGGAATGGTTCAGAGGGTGATTTATTAGCTAATGGATAAAATCAGAGTGATTTGAGTAATAAAAAGGAATTGATGGACTGAATGAATTATGAAATTTTGATTAATCTTTCAAAATTAGAAACTATGAAAGTCAAGGAATGTGAAGGGAAGAGGGCACTGTGAATATTTCCTTGGAAGTGAAACTGTTCCCTATGATGGCAAGGTTTAAGGTTGTCACATGCAAACGGCACATTGAAATTCATTGGCAATGAAAGCCAGTTAGATCAAGGAATCAATTACTATGCTATAAACAAATAACTATGGCTATTTAACTGCTCTTCAGTTAAAACAAATTTAACATTTATAGTTACTTACTGAATTTTACAAAATAGTCATTGTATGAGCATTTTTATAAGTAATTAACAAAAGCATGCTTATACTTCATGAATTGGATATGGAATCAAGGCTTCATGGATCATAATTAGTATTGCTACCTTGTATGAAGCAGCTTAACTTTTCTTCTGTACAATAAGAACAGATTTCTCAGTAAATATCCAGTTCTCAATCTTAACGTTAAATTTATTTTTTATTTCTAATAACTCGTTAAGATATATAAAATACCACCAAATAAAAATCTTGAGAGAACAGTTATGAGTGTTGTAAAATATTTGTAGTGAACTTTTAGCAAGAACTCCTTTTTAAATGTTTAGATGTATGTATACAGCAGAACTATTCTGCTGTGTTTATAATTGGGAACACCGTTTTGTAGCTTATGATATTATTCAGAATTGAACAATTTTATTAGGATAACAGAATTGTTATGGTACTTTAGCAGTTTTCTTTAATAATTCAGATCTAGGCCTCAGACTGGGTATTTCTACCTACTCTATGATTTGGAGCACACAAACACACAAACTTCATTTTGTTTTCATGAAGATATTGTATAATCTTTTCCTATGCTGAATGATTTATTTGGTTAGAAGATTCAAATTTATTTTTAGTGTTTTACTAAGTCCAATCTGTAATATTACACAGTTGAAATATAACCAATATTATCTTTTCCTCAGCTTAAAGTTACTTTCTCTAAAAATCTTCTCATGATCTTAACTAGGTCAGTTTCATCCTACACACATTTCTATCATCCTGGAGGTGCTCATGTGGTTGTCATACCACGTTAGAGTTTTATGTTCCTTTTCGAGTATAAAATGATACGCTATGAAGTCCTTAAGTTCAAAGAGCAAGTTTTATAAGGGGGTGTTCATATAAGCCTGCTTTGGAAGAGCTAGTTTTACTTTTGAACTGTCGCCAAAATATTCTATGTTTGTCTCCTCTTTACACTGAAACTTGTCTTAGTTTGGATTATAAATTACATGGTCACTCCATTTATAAACACTGATAAATGGTGGCTGCTCGATAAAGATTTGTGGAATTAATAAATGAATGAACAGTTGAGTGAGGGAAGGAACTGACCATAATTATCTTTAATTTAACATTTTAAGAGGAATTTTGAAATATCCTCTTTTAATAACTTTACCACTCACATTGCATTCACAAGAAAAAAGGGAAGAAGTGAGTAATTGATTCAAATATCTTGCTACAAACTTTGCTAACATTTTGTTACTTGAGAGAAAACAACTTCTATGTTTTATATGGACAGCTATCCATTGTTCTGTTTAACTCTTTTCTCTTTCTCTCTCAGTCTGATTCATACTTAGTGGCTTGTTATTTTTGTAATTTTTCGGCATCAGTGCAGATAAAACTTAAAAGATCTTTATTCAGTGTATCTGTTAAGTATAGAAATATTTCATTTATAGCTTTCAGTACTTCTTATCTATTTCTTTTTGAAGAAGTTGATTATGAATTATACATACCTGCACAGCACGAAATATTCAATTCATGCTTTTTCATTCCATTTCAGCCTACCAAACAAAGAAAGAGTTGTTTGAACATAGAAAATACAGGGTCTGTGCATAGCAATATGCCAGTGGTATTTAATAGCATTTTTCCCATAACAGGGCTCAGATTAGAAGTCTAGCATAACGGTATTTCTATTTTATACACTCACTGCAAGTCCATATAAGCTGTTCAATTAACTGAAACAGAAACTTTGTTTTAAGCATACAAATTATGCTTCCCAAAATCCAGAGTTTGTTTTTCAAACTCAGAAATAATATTGATGCTAACTGGAATGATTATCAAACAAAGTTAGTCATATATTAGAAAACTGAGAAAATTAATATGGATTTATTAAGACAAAAACTACTTTTTGAATAGTAATGAAGATGTTCACCACTGATTTGAATCGGTAATTATTTGTTTATTCTGTTTCATTCAATTCCTTACACCTGAATATTTCCTGTAATAAATCTTTCTAAATCTAGAAAGAATAATGTCTTCACCATTTACTGAAGAATTATGTTGTATCTGAGGTGAGTGCATGGGCTGAGACTTCAGATAGCTTCAGGTTACAGCTAGCAAACTCTTCCTTAGGGAAAACTTCATGTAATAATATATTTTGTTTGAGCTAACTTACCACTTAGTTGTTTTCCTTTTATAAACCAGTTAATCCAGGATTTGTCCATTTTTTAGCCAACTCTTAGTGGCAAGTGAATTCTGTTCACCAGTAAAACATATTTTTTCTACCTACCTGATGTAGAGAAATAAATAGAAGACAAAAAAGTCAAACAAAATAAATAATCAAATTGTGAGCTTCACTTATCTATTTACTTCATAATGCACAGTAACATCAAGCTACTCCAGAAAATGTTCAATGGGTGTGTAAAATGTAAAATGGATTTTGTTCATTATAGAACCCTTGTGTTCCCAGTACTACTTACTTTTAGAGGCGGATTCCCAAGGATCTCAGCTGAATTCTCTTCTTGGAAAACCCTGAAATCTGCTTATTTTTTCCATCGTTCTATGAGACTGCTGGAATCTCCTCACTTTCTCATTCCTGCCCTGCTTACCAATTAAGAAATGACTCAAGAGGCCGGGCGCGGTGGCTCAAGCCTGTAATCCCAGCACTTTGGGAGGCCGAGACGGGCGGATCACAAGGTCAGGAGATCGAGACCATCCTGGCTAACATGGCGAAACCCCGTCTCTACTAAAAACACAAAAAATTAGCCGGGCGAGGTGGCGGCGCCTGTGGTCCCAGCTACTCGGGAGGCTGAGGCAGGAGAATGGCGGGAACCCGGGAGGCGGAGCTTGTAGTGAGCTGAGATCCGGCCACTGCACTCCAGCCTGGGCGACAGAGCGAGACTCCGTCTCAAAAAAAAAAAAAAAAAAAAAAAAAATGACTCAAGAATGAAAGTGATGTTCACTCTTTATTCTCTTTGTCTCTCATTCTGTCTGGGTTCTTAACTTTTATACTCTGGCTGCTTTGGAAATTGTGAATATTTTTTCGGCCTTCTCAGTCTCATAAGACTACCTAAACTACCAAACTTTTCAGCCATTTGTAGCACCTTCTGCTTGCCTTTCAACCATACACAGGCTGGATACAAATTGGCAAAAACTCTTGAGGGCAAAGTTGGTGACATGTTAGGTTCACCAAAATGTACTTCCCCTCTCTCTGGTGCCTTGAAGAAGACTGTGATTCAGCTGCCTTTGTTTCTCTGTAGTAACTCCAAACAGGTGGCTTTTGAATTTTATCTAACTATCCTAATTAGGACTTGGTAGGAGGGTTGTTCTTATAACATCTACTCTGTCTTAGCAGAAAGAACTCCCCCCTACTCTTCACTTGGTTACAATCTGTTCATCTTCAATCACATCATTTCCATGTATCTTCAAAGCATTTATCTCATTTTGTAAATTATGAGCTTACTGAGAACAAGGAATGGGCTTCTTTTGTACAACACAAAGTCCGAAGCATCTACTTCAGGAATATTTGAAGGAATTATATCCATCAAAGACAAAAAAAAAAAAAGGAATGAAAAAGTGAAAAACACTGCTGCTGCTGCTAACTTATAATGTACAAAATATAAACTTCCCTTTCTTGTGGAAAGATTATACATGCTTGTTCATTGATAATATGCTTGACTGTGGGACTTGCTTTGGTTAAAGAAATATAAATGGAGGAGATTCATTTTTACTAGAAGAGTCATCATTGGGTTCCTCTGTATTCTCCCCTTTACCTCTGGCAAGAGGTATGTATCTTAAGCTATTTCTTATAGCCAGCAATGTATCTTAAGCTATTTCTTCAGCCTATGCCCCTTCATGAAGAAGTAGAAGAGTTAACTGAACTCAATCAGTAATGCATATATAACATGAGTGACGAATAAATATTTGTTCTTGTAAGATGCTGAAATTTTAGAATCCTTTTACAGCTGCACAGCTTGGGTAAATTGACAGATAAAATATTTAATACCAGGAATGAGTACTTTTATAACAAAAATTATGGTGATAGTTTTGGGGCTACATAGAAAGGGTGATGGAACTCTTAATGAATGTTAGAAAAATACCAAGCCATGTTATGTAACATGAAAATTTTGTTAAGACTGTAGCATGGTCAGGTGAACATGGCGGAGGAGGCAAAACTTTTTAGCCCAATTTATTCAACTTTCGAAGCATTGGTTTTGCGACATGTAGTTGAGCATTGTTGTGGGAAAGAACTGGGCCCTTTCTGTTGACCAATGTTAGCTGCAGGCCAGGTTTTGGTACATCTCATCCATTTGCTGAACATACTTTTCAGATGTAATGGTTTCCCCTGGATTCAGGAAGCTGTAGTAGATCAGACCAGCAGCAGACCACCAAACGGTGATGACGACCTTTATATATATATACACACACACACACACACACACATATATATATACGTGTACACATATTTTTTTCTGACATGGAGTATTGCCCTGTTGTCCAGGCTGTCAGTGGAGCGATCTTGGTTCACTGCAACCTCTGACTCCAGGGTTCAAATGATTCTCCAGCCTCAGACAGCTGGGATTACAGGTGCACACCACCATGCCCAGTTAATGTTTGTATTTTTAGTAGAGACAGGGTTTCGTCATGTCGCTCAGGCTGTTCTCAAACTCCTAAGCTCAAAGTTATCCACCTGCCTCGGTCTCCCAAAGTGCTGGGATTACAGGTATGAGCCACCACGCCAGGCAATGATTGCTTTGAATTGGTTGTTGTCAACTTCCAATGGATGGCCACTATGCGCCTCATCTTCAAGGCTCTCATCTCCTTTGCAAAACTTCTTCAACGACCATTGCAATGTACCTTTGTTAGCAGGTCCTGGGTCAAATGTGTTTTTGATGTTGTGAGTTGTCTCTGCTGCTTTACGACCCATTTTGAACTCGAATAAGAAAAATGCTCAAATTTGCTTTTTGTCCAACATCATTTCCATAGTCTAAAATAAACATAAACTAGACAGCAAATAAGTCATTAGCAAAAAAAAAAAAAGAAAAAAGAAAAAAAACCATAAAACAAGAAATGCCCACTAAAATGATGTATAACATAACTACATTTATTTTAGAATGTATTCTAGTAAAAAACGGCAAATTCCAACAATGCAAAAACCACAATTCCTTTTGCACCAAACTAATACCAACTTCTCTGAGTCCAGTGAGACATAACACACTCATATGCAACTGGTTACATGAAGTGGATGTATTACCTAATAGGTAGGCAGCAAGGGACAAAAGAGGTCCAGGATTCATTGCAAGCCAGTCCTCAAGGCTCAAGATGGCTTCCCAGGGTGGAAGAAGTCTCAACTGCAGGTGCCCCACTTCCACCACAGCTGAGAGACCCGGAAAAAAGCAGCCCACCCTAGGTTATACATTCAGGGGTCACATGACTCATTGGGCAAAGCTCTGAAGGACATCTTGCTCCCAGGGGAGAGAGGGACAATATTGGGTCTGTTCCTGGAAATCTCCTAGGAGGGACAGGAACAAGGTTCAGGCTTTTTCAGAAAGTTCCTCGTATTTCAAGATACTGCATTGCCAGCACATTTTCAGTTATTCTTGACTACTACAAGCAAGAAAGCAAGAAAAACAGTCTGTCCAAGGTCTCCTGGAGAATTGTCCTGATACAGGCTCCTCCACATTCTCTGCTAAGGTCTCAGGGGGCTGGAACCAAAGTATTGGCATAACCAGACTCATCAATAGGACCTAGGGAAAATTCTGCTTCCAAGCTCATTCCATTTTTTTGGTAGAATTCAGTCTTTTTGAGACTGAGGACCCCAATTAATGAGGACTGTCAGTTGGGGACGGCTCTCAGCCTTGAAAGGCAGCTCACATTTCTCCTTATGTAGCTCCCTGTATTTTCTAACCAGCAATGGAGTGTCAAATCTTTTTCACACTTGCAATATCCCTCACACAGACAATCTCACGCAGACATCCTCTCTTTTTAAAACTCACAATACATTAATGAGTAACTTAATTAGATTTGAAAAATCTCTTTTGTCATATGATGTAACAAAATTAGAGCATGATATCACAGTAAATTCACATTCATGGGGATTAGAATAAACTACCTGACAGAGCTGTTCTAGTGAGTATTTATTTGTGGGTTTATAAGGTTTGAAAAGATGTTGTAATAATATGGATTATGCTTTTGCATTTTCACTGAGTTTCACTAGTCTTAACATAGTATTTTAATATTAATTTCTAGACTAGGATTGCCCTTACATCAAAATCCATGAAAATTTAGTGTCTGCATTTATGCATATGCAGACGTAATTATTGATTTTTTTTTTTTTTTTGAGGTGGGGTTTTGCCCTTGTCGCCCAGGTTGAAGTGTAATGAATGGCATGATCTCGGCTCACTGCAACCTATGCCTCCTGGGTTCAAGTGATTCTCCTGCCTCAGCCTCCTGAGTTACTGGGATTACAAGTGCCCACAGCCATGCATGGCTAATTTTTGTATTTTTAGTAAAGACGGGGTTTCACCATGTTGGCCAGGCTGGTCTTGAACTCCTGACCTCAAGTGATCCTCCCACTTCAACCTCCCAAAGTTCTGGAATTACAGGCGTGAGACACCGCACCCAGCCTATTTATTGATTCTTTAAGGGAAAGTGAGCTTTTCTTTCCATCAAAAACGCTGGGGAGAATGATGCTTTGTTGCTTCCTTGGTCCAATGTACAGGATTCTTAAAGTCTCTTTTCTATAAAGGGCAGAATTTCCAGAGACTGTACAAAAGGATCTAAATTTACCTTGAGCAGGTTGAAGGTTGCCTTTTCCATCTCTGCTTGTACATTAAAGCTCCAGCATAACCCCTTATATATGTTAATCCAAAGTGTATATACACAAAGCATTTATAAAGGCAGGCTCCTTGATTTTTTTTCCCGAGGATTCTGTGAGTAAATGAAGACAAGAAAATCCCTCTGAGAGAAATGTCCTATAAACCACACAAGGTGAACTTCTTCATAGTTGGGCATATTCCACCAATAATCATTTGTCTGTTTGTCCTATAAAAGCTACAACTTTCTCCAAAGTTTGTTTTTTCCTTTTGCTTCTTTGTGCACAAATTACAGTGCTCTATGGAGCAAAATATATAGGCATACAGGTGTTATGATCTGAAATTTTACTCTGTCAGTGCTATTGCTGGAGTAGCACTGCCATACGTTTTACTAGAGAAGCTTGTGATTAAGTATGACTGATAATAAAGTGTTCTGTGATGAGAACTTGACGACTAACACAGCTTTCTCTGTCCTGGTAAAGATCATGTTCAAGAATAGGCAAAACTAATTGATGGTGCTAGAAAGTGAAAGAAAGCTTTTCAAAGAGGGGCAGATGTGGATATTGACTAAAACTGAACATAAGGGAACATTCTTGGGTGAAATACTCTATATCATTTTCTAGGTTGTGATTAAATATGTAAATATTAACCAAGTTGTCGACTTGTGCTTTTTACTTCTTGAATGTATGTTACTCTCAAAAAGCATAAAAGATAAACTATTAAATGAGTACACCGACAAAACATCCTTTATTTAGAACTACTAGTTATACATGTGCAATATATTTGTATCTCTCATTATTTGTAAAGTTTTAGTTATAAACATCCTAGTATGATTTTGATTAACTTAACATTTTGTTTCAATTAACATATTTCCTAAATTTACATGATCTATATCTTTATTATTTTATTATACAAAAGACACCTATGAAAGACATAATTTTATAGATTCTTTATTTAGTTTCTTGCTCATTATTTAAAATTAGAATCCTGTGAAACAGGTTTTAGCAATAAATGTTACTCCAGAAAAGAGTGAGAATACTTACACCATTTATTCTTTAGTGTAAGAGTAAAATTCATTCTTTTAGAACGAGAAAAAGAAAATGGGTAAGTATAGAAAAACTAAAAAGTGGACAATAAAGAGGGTATCTTGAGAAAGAGGACTTTGGTTCTGATCTGAACTAAATCACATTTTTTTGTCTCCTATATTGATGCATTTAGCTAACTGAAAATTCAAGATTTAAGAGAATGTAATGGTAGCAAATTATTTTTAAAATTGCAAACATCCTTATGCAAATACTTAAAATTATTATGTAGACAAACTATTTCACTTTAAAGTACAATCAGTACTATTACTATTACTCTAGTAGCATTGAAACTTGAAAGAAAATATTTTTTTAAATATTATTGAATAAGACCTCATCTCCAAAAGAAAAAAAAGTAAATAAAAATAACTATTTTAAGATTTATCACTTTTAGAAATGTATATTAACCATGATAAAATAAGTTAGGTATATTTTTAAAGTATTTTATCTTTTTATTTGGAAGACAATTTTCCACATATCCTGGAAAATTGTACTAATTTTTGACTTTGAGTTTTAATTCTTTAAAAAAAAATTAGTAGTATTAAGTTATCACTCCCAAAGCAGAATATATATATTTTCTCAAACATATATGTTACAGATTTTTAAATATGCATACTTTAGAATGCCATTTGGTGGATACACTATACCTTAGGTACAAATGTAAGTTTAGCACAGATTTGCAAATAATCGGAAAACTCTATGCCTGACAGAAAATTAAAAGGCTTAGAAGAAAGATCTTCCTAATGAACAAAGAAGCATTGATATCAGAGAGTGAATAAACAAAATTAACTTACCCACTCTGCAGTTATTATTAACATCTTTGCAAGAGAAAATAGTATATAAGAAAACATTGTTTACAAAAAGCAAACAAATAGAAGAAAACCACCATCCCTTATTTAGGAAATACTGTGGTGCCATTTTATCTTTTATCACTGCTATCCTAACTCTCCTTATTATATTTCTTTGTATGTCTGAATTTTAATTTACAAAAAACAAAGGCATACAGATATTTAAATGATGGCATAGCTATGTTAGTCAAAACAAGTGACCAAAACCTACATTGTAATTATAGAGAATATTGTATGCAGAATGGAAATCAAGCTTTGTTATTTCAATTTGTCTCAAGTTTATCTTGAAATACCTTAACTTTCTATAAATGTATCTACTGTATAAAAATAAAGTCTTAGTGCTTTTTAAAATAGAATATTTTGGAAAACTCCATAAATATCATGCCAAATAATGTGGACAGCAAAAGGTAAATTGTTTTTTCTTAGAAAATTGAATGGTCAAAAATTATTACTGGTTAAATAGGAGCATCTTACACTAAGAAATCTGAGTCACTCGTCAATTCTTTATCTTTTATTAAATTATAGAAGCACCAGGGGTCCCCAACAGGCACCCTCCTCATCCCTCACCATTCTTACAGTTCAGTGAAATTGTTCCCTGTGGTGATATTCCACATAACACAGAATAATTCATCTTCATCTGTGCTTACTGTGAACTGCTCATTTTTAATAAATATATTGATTTTTCTTAAGTTTCTTTGAAGCTGATTGACTCATCTCTTCCTGATCAGCATTTTTTTTAATCACCATTAACAAAATTGCTACCCATCTACATGAAAGAAACTTCATTCTTAATTATCTGGGAAGAAAGTCATATCAAGAGACACATTTATTATGTGCTGAGTCACAGCAAATAAAATGATGCAAAGCTTAAAATCTAATATTTTTTCAGGAAGTTAGGTAATGTTCTTAAGACTTCTTTTTTGAAACACAGGCATACCCTGGAGAGGTTATAGGTTCAGTTCCTTGACCAGGGCAACAAAGTGAATATAGTAATAAAGCGAGTCACACAAGTTTTTGGTTTCTCAGTACACATAAAAGTTATGTTTACACAATACTGTAGTCTATTAAGTGTGAAATTGCATTGTATCTAAAAATGCATATACCTTAATGAAAAGTATTTTACTGTTATGAAATGCCAATGATCATCTCATCTGAGCCTTCAGCGAGTTGTAATTTTTTGGCTGGAGGTGAGTCTAGCCTCAATATGAATGGTTGTTGACTGATCAGAATAATGGTTGCTGAAGTTTGGGGTGGCTGTAGAAATTTCTGAAAATAAGACAACGATGAATTTGCTGTATCAATTGACTATTCCTTTCATGTAAGAATTCTTGGTAGCACACACTTTTGTTTAATAGCATTTAGCTTACAGTAGAACTTATTTCAAAATTGGAATCAGTCCTCTCAAATCCTGACGCAGCTTTATCAACGAAGTTTATATAATATTTTAGGTCCTTTTCTGTCATTTCAACAGTGTTCACAGCACCTTCACCAGAAGTAGACTTCATCTCAAGAAAGCACTTTCTTTGCCAATGCGTAAGAATTGACACCTTATTTGTCCAAGTTTGATCATGGGATTTCAGGAATTCAGTCACGTCTTCAGGCTCCACTTTCAATTTTATTTATTTGGCTATTTCTACCACATCTGCAATTACTTCCTCCACTGCAGTTTTGAATACCTAAAAATTATCTATGAGATTGGAATCAACTTCTTCCAAAATCCTATTAACCTTAATATGTTGACTTCCTCCCATGAATCACAAATATTTTAATGCCATCTAAACTGGTGAATTCTTTCCAGATTTTCAGTTGACTTTGCCTAGATCCATCAGAGGAATTACTATGGATAGCAGTTAGAGCCTTATAAAATATATTTTTAAATACAAAGATTTGAAAGTCAAAATTACTCCATGACCTATGTGTAGTAGAATGGATGTTGTATTATGAGGCATGAAAACAACATGAACCTCCTGGTACACCTTCATCAGAGCTCTTAGGCAATCAGGTGCATTGTTATATGAGTAATATTTTCAAAGAATTTTTTTTCCGAGCAGTAGGTCTCCACAGTGGGCTTAAAAAAGTTAGTAAACTATGCTGTAAACAGTTGTGCTATGACCCAGCTCTCTCTTCTGTTTCCAGCAAAATGGAAATTGTTCCATTTATAGAGCACAGGCAGGAAAGACTTAGCATAATTCTTAAGGAGTTCTAGGATTTTCAGAACGGTAAGTGAGCATCAGCTTCAACTTAAAATCACCAGCTGCATTAGTCCCTGACAAGAGATCTGCCTCTCTGCACTAATCCTTTGCAGTTTTGAAGCCAGGCATTGACTTCTTTCCAGCCATGAAAGTTCTAGATGGCACCTTTTTCCAACAGAAAGCTGTTTCATCTATACTGAAAATCTGTTGTTAGCATAGCCACCTTCCTCCATTATCTCAGCTAGATCTTCTGGAAAATTTGCCGCTGCCTCTACATCTGCACTTACTGCTTTACCTTGCACTCAGGTTATGAGGATGACTTCTTTCCTTAAACTTCATAAGCCAACAATTGCTAATTTCAACCTTTTCCTCTGAAGCTTTCCCATCACCCTGATGCTTCACAGAATTAAAGAGAGTAGCAATTTTAATTTCCTTCAATAATTTTTCCTTTGTTTTCACAACTTGGCTAACTATTCAGCACAAGTGGCCTAGATTGCATCCTATCTGAGCTTTCTATGTATCTTCCTCACTGAACATAATCATTTATAGCTTTTGATTTAAAGTGGGAGATGTGCTACTATTCCTTTCAGTTGAACACTTAGAGGTCATTGTAGGGTTATTAATTGGCCTCATTTTCAGATTGTTATGTCTCAGGAAATAGAAAGGCCCGAGAAGAGGGAGAGAGATAGGGGAACAACTGATTGGTGAAGCAGTCAGTCCACATACAGCATTGATTAATTAAGCTTACCATCATATATGGGTGCAGTTTGTAGCACTCCAAAACAATTACAATAGTAACATTAATGATCACTGATCACGGGTTACCATAGCAGATATAATAATAATGAAAATAAATGATTGAAATATTGTGAAGATTGTCAAAATATAACACAGAGACACAAGATGAGCACATGTTATTTAAAAAATGATGCTGATAAACTTGCTCAATACAGGGTTGCTGTAAACCTTCCATGCAAAAAATGCTGTATCTGGCCGGGCGCGGTGGCTCAAGCCTGTAATCCCAACACTTTGGGAGGCCGAGATGGGCGGATCACGAGGTCAGGAAATCGAGACCATCCTGGCTAACATGGTGAAACCCCGTCTCTACTAAAAAATACAAAAAACTAGCCGGGCGACGAGGCGGGCGCCTGTAGTCTCAGCTACTTGGGAGGCTGAGGCAGGAGAATGGCGTAAACCCGGGAGGCGGAGCTTGCAGTGAGCTGAGATAAGGCCACTGCACTCCAGCCTGGGCGGCAGAGGGAGACTCCGTCTCAAAAAAAAAAAAAAAAAAAAAAAAAAAAAAAAGCAGTATCTGTGAAGTGCAATAAAGAGAAGTCTAATAAAATGAGGTATGCCTGAATATAGTTGTGTGGGACTCACAAAGTAATTATCTGAATGTAATTACATATAGCATCCTATCTGCCCAAGTGTAACCAGACAGTATTTGAAAGTGATTATAAACTGGACCTGCCTTGAATTAAATACCCATAGCAAACTTGCTTTACCAATGTTGACATCTACTTTATTTAATACTTATAAAGTTGAATTTGTAACTGACACTTCATTCTGTTGGTAACTGTAGTTGTTTTCTGGGTCTACAGTTACAACATGCCATAAACTGAGTGGCTTCAGCAACATAAATTTATTGTCAAACATTTCAAGAGGTTAGAAGTTTGAGAATTAGGTGTCCAACAGGGCCATACTCCATTTAAGGCTCTGCAGAAGAATTTGTTCCATGCCTCTCTCCTAGCGTCAAGTAGTTTTCCAGCAATCTCTAGTGCTTGCTGGCTTATGGCAGCATAATTTCCATCTTCACATGGCCTCCTCCCTCATACACATCCAAACTTTCTCTCTCCATAAGGACACCAGTTATACAGGACTAGGAAACCACCATATAACAGTATGACCTCATCTTAATAATTACATCTGAAATGACTCTATGATCCCATTTCTAATTAAGATAAGATTCTGAGGTACTTTGACTTAAGACATTGACTTATGAATTTAAGGAGCCTTATTCACCCATAATAGTAACATAAACGCTTACTTCCTTAAGCATCTTACAAAAATATTAACTTCATTTTAAAGATAATTTTTATTTGAAACAAAAATAAAACAAAACAAAAAATACCGCAGTCCAATTTGGAAACATGTTGTTTCTAAATTTTGAATCCTGTGTGGCGTAAGATAGTATCATATCAAGCATATAGGATTAGATTTAAAGTGGATATTACTGTGCAGTGTTTAAATTATATAGGAGGGAGAATGCAATCAGAAGTTTTAAACCTACCATTACCTAAGATTTATAAACTCTATTATAAAATGAATACAAAGTTAATATTACATGTTCAAGTACATTTTTGCAAAACTATCATCTACTTCAAATCAAAACTTTTTCTAATAATATAAATGATGAATAGATCTTCAGTTGTGCATTCCTCACTGATGCCTTCCGCTCTCAAGATGTATGTTTTATTGTATTTTTTTCTGCTAAAACTCACCTCACCAAGGGATTCCTTCTTCTAAATAAAGAGCAAACTTTCACATAAAAGGAAAAAATGGTTTTTACCCACAACAAAAAGTTAGATCCTGCTGAGTGTGTCCCCAGGCTTCTATGAAAATTCACAGGTGATGTTCTACCACCTCAATAAGAAAACCAAAACAGCTTTGATCAGCTAAACAAAAACAGTTTTTATTCCAAACACATTAAAATATACAAAGAAATCATAGTACAAGCATCACTTTTGGCTTTTATTTTCTTGTGAATTATGCTTTATGAAAAAACTTTGAAATGCACTTAAAAATACTTTCTAACTTTAAAAGCATCATTTGAAACAATTCCATGCTGTGTGTAGTAATTAGTTTAATTTCCTGCTATGTTATGGACCTGACCACATTTTTTTTTTTTTTTTTTTTTTTTAGTTCCAAAAAATTTAAAGGCCAGGTGCTGTGGCTCATGCCTGTAATCCTAGCACTGTGGGAGGCCGAGGCGGGCAGATTGTCTGAGTTTAGAAGCTCAAAACCAGCCTGGGCAATATGGTGAAACCCTGTCCCTACTAAAAGTCAAAAAAAATTATCCAGGCGTGGTGGCGTGCGCCTGTAATCCCAGCTACTTGGGAGGCTAAGGCAGGAGACTTGCTTGAACTCAGGAGACGGAGGTTGTAGTGAGCCAAGATCATGCCACTGCACTTCACACTCCAGCCTGGGTTGGTGGAGTGGGACTCTGTCTCCAGACAAAAAAAAAAAAAAAAAAAATAGAAATACTAGTATGCCTAATTTTTAAAATGTCAGTAATTTAAAAATACCTATGTAGTTCTTTCATAAGATAAATTCAGCTCTTAAATCTCACAAATTGGTTTAATAATCATACAAATATCTCTGATCTAAACATTTCTATGGTTATTAGATATTTTTCTTTTTCTAAAATTTTAGGTTTTCAGAAAATTAAACATCTGTTTTTTTCCTCATTAAAAGTGTAATACTTGTTAAGTTTCTGTAATTTGGAATATGGAGAAAGTTGGATGGAATTTAAAAATACCTATTTAAGATAACAAATATAGAGTCCCTAAACTAATGTAGTTGATGCAAAGGTTTTCCTATACACACACATATATAATATACATATATAGTATATACATACTGTGTATATATAGTATATGTATATATATTGTGTGAGTCTATATATAGTGTGTGTGTATATATATACACAACAAAATTAAGATCTTATACTCTAAGTAAATTATATTGCTTTACTCTTATTTTTATTATGCTATTTATATATATTTTTTTCTGATTAAAGTAAGGCCGGGCACTGTGGCTCATGCCTGTGATCCCAGCACTTTTGGAGGCTGAAGCAGGCAGATTACTGGAGGCTAGGACTTTGAGACCAGCCTGGCCAACATGGTGAAACCCTGACTCTAACAAAAACACAAAAATTAGGTGTTTGTGGTGCTTGCATGGAATCCCAGCTACTCAGGAAGCTGAGGTAGGAGAATGGCTTGGACCCGGGAAATGGAGGTTACAGTGAGCAGAGATCATGCCAGTGCACTCCAGCTTGGGTGATAGAGTGAGACCCTGTCTCAAAAAAATAAAAATAATAAAATTACCAGATTTCAGTGGTTATATTATTCTCTTGTACAGGTGCATAACAATTGGTTTAAACATTTTTTGTCTTTGGCCATTTCAATTTTTAAATTTTTGAGAAAGTAGATTACAAATAAATCTGTTTTATCTTGATTATATCTCAATTTTCACTAAAAATTGACAAAAATTACAAAAAGATGTATTTTTGAAATCTTATTGATTTTAATTTGTATTACAAAATTTTTACGGTACTAAATTAATATATTCTTCCAAAATAATGTACAAGACTAGTTCACAAGCAAAAAATGAAAAAAAAAATTAGTTTGGCTTAATTGTGGGAATTTTCTATTACTTTTGATGCTACTAATTAAAACATTTATTAATTATATCCTTCTTATGTAAGTAATCTGCATTTGTCCTTTTCTTTATTTTTCTGTTGGAATACTTATTTCTATTGCTCTAAGAATGTCAATGGCAAGCTGTAATTTTTACAAATATTTTCCATAATTTTTTGGGGGTAAATGGGGGAGCTGGAAGACAATGTTAAACAATATATAATAAATTGGTTAATACTATTTCTCATTAATTTTTCATAATTTTTGTTAAAATGGTGCCTCCTTGAGAAAACTAGTTAAATATTCCCATATTTTAACATATCATTTATTAACATTATAAGTGGCATTCTGTAGAAATTATTTTTGGAAATATTTGGTGTTTCATTACTCATCAGAATGCTTTCTTTTTGAGGAATGGTGACATTTCATACTTTAGGAAGTGTGTGACTAAGCTCGTGTCACAGGATCTTTGGGGTGTCGCTTCACCAGTCAGAAACCTCTGTGGCTGGCAGCTCCTTTGACCCAAGTAATACAAATGCCCACTGGGTTCATTCCACCCACCTGACCTGGCAGGCTACAATCAGTTTGTGCAACCAGGCTAGATTCCACACCTGCCAAGGGTGAGCCAGGTGTGGAGCAGGGAGGGGTGTGTGGGTGAGCAAGCATGAGGTCCAGCCACTGCGCACAGCAAGGAACCCCAGCTGCTGTGGCTGGGCAGGCAGCTCCAGGCACCAGCACAGGAAGACAGCTCCATGGGAAGTTGCACCTGGACC
The DNA here is from genome assembly GCF_000951045.1 of Mandrillus leucophaeus. Taxonomy (NCBI): domain Eukaryota; kingdom Metazoa; phylum Chordata; class Mammalia; order Primates; family Cercopithecidae; genus Mandrillus; species Mandrillus leucophaeus. The sequence goes on from NW_012101798.1 coordinate 1,408,920, forward strand.
AGATGTACTACAGCTTCCACCGCAGGCACTCTCATCTGGATAAGGGGAATATAGTGGCATCTGGAAGCTTGGAGACACCAGGAACCACAGCACCCCAAAGATGGTGTCACAGCCCTGGCTTGGAGAACCCCTAGGTCTGGACTCCTTGAAGGGCCGCAGCTCTTCTCTCCTTCTCTTGACCTGCAACATGGTGGGGGCAGGGGTGTATTTCAGCCTTGTTTGTATTACAGCTCTTTCAGTCCCGCCGTTTGGTAGGTCTCATGTTATTGTCCCGTGTCCAGGAAGAATGAGGTATGCAGACAACTGGACGGTGAGCAAGGCAGAGAGGAGCTTCATTGAGTGGCAGAACAGTTCTCAGGAGATCCAAAGAGGTAGCTCCTTTCAACAGGCAGGTCGTCCTGATGAGTGTCCAGCTGTCAGTAAAGAGGAGACCAGGAGCGAACAGCTTCTTTCCATAGACAAGTAGTCCTGACATACCTAAGTCTGACTGAGTCCAGGGTTTTTATGGGAATCGTGGGCAACCATGGGCAGACCTGGAAATAGCACTATAATTTCTCACTTCAGGCTGCAGACTTCACCCAGAACTTACAGCTTGGCTCCCATGCTTCAGGCAGTCCCTAGCTTGAAGGTGAGACCTCACCAAGGAACCACCCATTTCTGCTCAGGAGACTGTTTGCCTCTTGCCACTATCAATCATATTATAAATGTTGCCCAGGCTATTTGTGCTGAAGGGTGCCTGCAGGCCAACTCCAAGTTGACTTCAGTGCTCCCTCGACCTCCCTTCCAAGCTTGTTATTGACCAAAGTACAGAGGGGGCCTAGGCAGCTGGGGGCCGGCAAGTGAGTGCAGCTCCAAGGGCTTGCCCACTCGGCCGGGTCATGACAGCACCTGGGCTCAGCCTCAACTTTACTCTGAAATCAGAGTGGGTGCCGGGAGCAGGAATGGGGATAGGCCAGGCAGCAGGGAAGCAAGGGGACTTCCCAAGCCCCTGAGAAATCAGGGATCCCCAGGTTGGCAGCCAGGTCTGAATGGCTGTAACTGTGCCAAGGAGGGTGCGGCTCCTGCCCTGCCAACTGGGAAGGTGTGGGGCTCCCACTTATTCCCTGCTCCTGCTGGCTGCATGGAGCACAGAGCCCTGGCCATGCCTCTCCTTCTGCATCCAGCATATTTTCAGTTGCCTCTCCACCATGCCCATCACTTGTTCAGATATTTTGGTCTTCACTTTTAATATGTTTGTTTATATTTTTAAAAAATGATTGATGCGTTTTACTAAATGTGTTTCAGAGTCTATTATAAAGATTATACTCAGGTTAATCAAATGTCTTAATAAAAGTATTTTTATCAAAGCATATGCATTGTATATCTGTTTTATTTATGAACTGTTGTATAGCAAATTTTCCACAAAATGTAATGCTGTATAGTAATACTCCCTTATCCCTGGGGAAATCCCAGTAGATGGCTGAATCTGCAGTTAGTACTAAACTTTATATATTCTGTTGTTTCTTTCAACATGATAATCAAAGCAAATAAGTAACTAATGGGCAGGTAGTGTATACAGCATGGATAGGTGAGAAAAAGTTGATGGTTCATGTCCCAGGTGCTACAGAGCAGGACAGTACAAAATTTCCTTATGCTACTCAGAATGGTGCAAATTTTAAAACTCATCAATTGTTTATTTCTGGAATTTTTAATTTAATACTTTCAGATCATGGTTAATCAGGGGTAAAAAAATAACAAGGAAAGCAAAATCAGGGATAAGGAGAAGACCCCTGTTTAACAACCCACATGAAATACGTGGTTTAGGAATTTGGATGAAGCATGCCAGGGATAGTTTGTCCCTGTTTCCCAATGTCTGGAACCTCTACTGGAAAACTCAAAGACTGACAGTGACTCAGTGAGATGAGAATGTGACCTCTTCATGTGGCCTGGGCTTTCTTTACAACATGGTGAACGAGTTGAAAGGCACCTAAAGAAAGATAAAGCTTACCTAAAGTCCCATTGGATTATGGTATAGCCTAATAAATTAGTTACTTAAGCCACATTGTGTTCATAGGACCAATTCATTAGGGCCAACCTATATTGAGGAGAGGGGAGAAAGACTCCATCTTTAAACTAAAAGAATTTCAAATAATTTAGACACATCTATAAAACAGTCACATTTATAAATGCACAATTTATATCCGTTTGACCATGCATACCATCATTCTAATTGTTACAGGAAGTTCTTGACCAGGATGTCTGAAAATCCAATAAATAACTCGTCTTTTGTTTCAGAAAATACTTATAAACTGATTTGTATGGGCAAATTCCTTGCTTATCTGAACAGTTAGACGACATTAGGAAAATTGTCTTCATATCTGGACAGATAGTTAATCAGGATTCTAGTTTTATTTTCCTTATTTCACTGTCTTAAACACCATGTCATAAACCTTAACAAACTGCAGTCAATATTCTCACTTCAAAGACCCTCTATAAACAACTTGTTTTCAGACCCTAAACTTATAAATATCTACCCTAAATTTAACCTTGTTAGACACTAATAAGTCTCTGTTTTTGTGAAATTGTCCCTTGGTGGGTCAAGTTTAGTAACTTTAGTTTTGTTTGATCAACAGGTTATTTTTATAGTCTTTGTGGAGCGGTCAATAGTTTTCTTTCCTGAATGTTGAACAGAGGTTTAATTGAGAAATTCTCATCACACAGCCAAAAACCCTTAACTCAGAAACACTGTGCTAACTTGAGGACCATTAAGCTTCCAGCTTGTAAGTCTTTCCAGAATAATGTGAGAAAGCCTCACAGGAGGTCTAAATTCTGTCTTATTTTCAGTGAGTTTCCACATGTTGAGTTTATTTTGTCTCTTAGAAGAGATGATTATATTTGAAAAACTGTTGTCCTTGGTGAGAACCTGCCTGGATTTAACAATACTACTTTTCGTCTCCTTAATAGTTCTTGACTGTGAGTCTATAACTAGAAACTTATAGGAAGAGAACAGTTCTAGATTTAATCTTTCTTTCTCTTGATCTGGTACCCAAGGCTGAAAAATTCAGGGTCATCTATAAGAACTGAGGGAGACTTCCAACAATTTTGTTGTTGTGTTCCTGAGACTTGCATTATGTAATTTCACCTGGAAGATCTATGGGTTTTGTTGGTTCTTTTGTTGATGATGACAATATTTGACTAGGTTTCAAAAGCACAAATTTAGGCAAGCATACTCAGTACCATTTTCTTTTCTTATGGAATCTTCTGGATCTGTTTCTTTCTGAACCAAGCATCTGTTCTCTTGTTATTATAATATATGTACAAATCTCTCTAATTGGAACAATTTCATCAGGGACAATTTGAAATCACATTGGCTACTTTGGTGAACTTTTGACATGAAAACAATTGTTCACTGAGAGGCCTATTTGTACAAGGAGGGGAGCAACATTGAAGAGGGACCTCTTTGACTTATTTGTCCAGATGAACGATCACTTACTTCAATTTAAGTAGATTTCCATTTGTTTCTGCACCTCTTTGGTGATTTGTTACTAGTTTTGTTTTTTGTATGGCTTAAAGGAATTCTCAAGGTCTCAAGTTGTTTTTAAATGGCTTACTAATTCTTATTTTTTGTGTGTATTTGATTTCAAAATGTGTTATCCTGCAGTTATAGCATCTTCTCTCCTTGCAGAAGGAATGTAATTATTAGTCTTTTGTAATTTCTTACTTGCTTGTAGCAGACTTCCCCTACTTTTCCTTTATGCTTCTCTTTTCCCATTTCTTTCTTCTTCTGAAAAACTTTGAAGATTAACTGGTCATTTAAAAATGTTTTGTTACTATATGTTCAATATCAAAAATTTAGTCTGAATATACAGTAAATAATTCCAAAAGAAAATAAAAAATAAATCTAATGATTATTTTCTCTTAAAAATGTTTGTTTGGTCTGGATGTAGTGGCTCATGCCTGTAATCCCAACCTTTTGGGAGGACAAGGCAGGCGGATCACTTTGAACTCAGGAGTCTGAGACCAGCCTGGGCAACATGGTGAAACCCCATCTTTACAAAAACAAATTAAAAAATAGTCAGGGGTTGGCGGCTTGTGCCTGTAGTTCAAGTTACTTGGGAGGCTGAAGCTAAAGAATCTCTTGAGCCTAGAAGGCAGAGGTTGCCGTGAGCCCAGATTGTGCCACTGCACTCCAGCCTGGGCAACACAGAAAGACTGTCTCAAAAAAAAAAAAAAAAAAGTTTACTTGTTTGTTATTATTCACTTGCCAAAAGTATTAACTCAGGAAAAGAAAAGAAAATAGATTTAACTATAATCTTAAGTAATGGTCTTGATTTCTAGGATACAGGAGAAGAAAAGATCAACAGATATAAAATTTCAGAAAGATTTACAGTCTTTAAAATTGTATATATGAATACTAATGTTTCTAAATTTTGGTAAGAAATATTCTGTGTAAATGGATCACTGGAAAAATATATTTTTTTAAATTTTAACTCTATATTTCTCCCTGATTTACAATTATAAAAATATAATGTTAGAACATTATTGTGTTAATAAAAAACTCGAATTAACATTTTCACAATTTGAAAATTAGTTTTTAACTTTTGAGTTCAGAGGTATGAGTGCAGGTTTGTTACACAGGTAAACTTTTGTCATGAGAGTTTGTAGTTCAGATTATTTCATCACCCAATTATTAAGCCAATTCGAATAGCAAAGACATGAAAAGTTTAATTTGCTACAATTGTTCTGTGCTCTAGGATTTAATCATTGTTTCCATAAATTACTAAATACTCTAAAAAATTGAATATGTGGTTAGATAAATGAAATTATAATCATGTGTTGTTTCCTTTGAATCAGTTAATTCCTGTGCATTTGTATAATGCTACAAAAAAATCTGGATCTGGCATAAACTTTACAACCTTAACTAATATTAAAATAAGAAAATTTAAAAAAATCTCTGGAACAGATAAATGACTAAAGATTTCTATGCTCTGAAGGCCAATTATTTTAACACAGAATTCTCTTTGGAGTCAGAAAGTCAAGAGCCAGGATGGAAGAAAGTAAAGATCTACTTAGACTTCCAAACCCTAAATTAAATAAAGAAAATTAAAACTACAAAGGTTATTTCTTACCTTTGTTAAGGGCGTTAAAAGCTGGAATGGCAGTATCATTCCCAATTATAAAGAGCAACAATAGTTTTAAAAAAGGAACAAAATTAAACAAAACACTAGATAGTCTTTAAATTTACACGTTCACTTGAAACCATAAAGGAACCAAGACAGAGAACAATCAACTTGCGAGAGGTCTAAAATATAAAATAAGAATAAGAATAAAGAAGCAGAGGCTGAATGGTGATGTTGAAATATTTCAAAAACAGTATCTCTAAAAATGTATTTTTAGCAAGAAAGATAACTATCAAATATCAAAAAGATATTATACTTCTACAAAATAAAACTAACCCAAAAAATGACACAAGTAAAATAAAGCAACATTTTATTTTATTTTTATTTTTATTTTATTTTATTTATTGAGAGGCAGTCTCACTCTGTTACCCAGGCTGGAGTGCAGTAGCACAGTCTTGGCTCACTGAAACCTCTGCCTCCAGGGTTCAAGCGATTCTCATGCCTCAACCTTGTGAGTAGCTGGGATTACAGGTGCCACCTGTAATCTTAGGGGATCACAAGGTCAAGGGATCAAGGCCATCCTGGCCAACATGTTGAAACCCCATCTCTACTAAAAATACAAAAATTAGCTGGACATGGTGGTGCATGCCTTTAGTCCTAGCTACTCAGGAATCTGAGGCAGGATAATCACTTGAACCAGGGAGACGGAGGTTGCAATGAGCCGGGATCGTGCCACCGCACTCCAGGCGACAGAGCAAGACCCTGTCAAAAAACAAACAAACAAAGAAAAACACAAAAAATAAATCTGGAGGACTAACACTCTGACTTCAAAATATACTACAGAGCTATGGTCATCAAAATCCTGTGATAACTGCATAAATACAGACTTATATATATATATACCAATGGAGTAAAGCAGAGAGTTCAGAAACTAAACCTTATATATATGACCAAATTATTTTACACGGGGATTTGAAGACCATGTAGTAGGCAAAAGGGTAGTCTTTTCACCAAATGTTGGAAAACTGGATATCCACATGGAAAAGAATAAAGCTGGACCCTTACCTAGCACCATATACAGATGTTAACTCAAAACAGATTAAAAACTTAAGCATAAGAACTAAATCTATACAACTTTTCAGAAAAGAAAAAAAAAAGTGGCAAAAGTTTCATAACATTGGAAACTGGACCTCATGGCAATTTAAAAATTGGATTTGTCAAAATACACTATTAACAGAGTAAAAAGGCAATCTACAAATTGGAAGAAATATTTGCAAATCATATATCTCATAAGGAATTAATATCCATAATACATAAAGAACTCCTAATATTCAACAACCAAAAACAAACAAGTCATTTCAAAAATGGACAAAGGGCGTGAATAGACATTTCTCCAAAGAAGATTTAGGAATGACCTATAAGTAGACAAACAGATGCTCAAAATCACTAATCATTAGAGAAATGCAAATCAAAACTATAGTGAACTATCACCCACACCCTTTAGGATGGCTGCTATTAAAAAAAAAAAAGAAAGAAAAAAACAGAAAATTGCAACTGTTGGCAAGGATGTGGAGAAATGAGAATGTAAAATAGTACAGCGATGGGAGAAAAGAGTTATGACAGTTCCTTAATAAATTAAAACTAGAATTACTATATAGTACAGCAATTCCACTTATTGGAAACAGTAAGATCCAATAGTCTCAAAAGTGGGATCTCAAAGAGGTATTTGTACATCCATGTTCCTACCACCATTATTCATGATAGCTAAAGCATGGGAGCCAATCACACGTCCAGCAACAGATGAATGAATAAGTCAAGTGTGGTATAAACATACAATGGAATATTGTTTAGCCTTTAAAAGGAAGAACATTTTAACATATGCTAAAACATAGATGGAGCTTGAGAACATTAAACTAAGTGAAGCAAGCCAGTTACAAAGAAACAAATACTGTATGTTTCCACTTACATGAGGTACTTAGGGTTGTCAAAATCAGAAACAGATGGAAAATAAGTGATTGACAAGGACTGGGGGAAGGAGAAAAGAGGGAGTTATTGTTCAATATGTACCATTTCAGTTTTATAAGATAAAAGAGTTACAGAAATAAATGGTGGTGATGGTTGCACATTATGAATATATTTAATACTACTTAACTATGAACTAAAATTGAATAAGATGGCCAATTTTATGATATGTGCATTTTATTTCAATTTAAAAATGAAAAGAAATGAGAACTGATTCAGAACTTAGAACCATGACAGTTGACTCCTGTTACACTGCTCTCTTTAATTTATTATGATGCCATCTCATTTATAACCATTCAAAAAAAGTAAACTAGAAAAAGAAGAAAAAATGTTTCACGAGTAGATTAAAAGGATAGAAAATGATATACTGTAATACTACCAATAAGGAAGTTTATGTGGCTCCGTTCACCAAAAAAAATTTAGCATTTCTTCATATATAACAAAATGTAAAATAATAAGAAACATTTATACGTTTATTATTACACACATATTTATCTGCCTGCAGTTCCCCAGATACAATTCACAACTCCTAAGGCCTTTGTAGATAAGATTGCCAGGATAATGTTTTGTTCTAATGTTTAGTCTTTTACCCTCATTCCTGACACTGAGTAGCTAAAACCTTTGAAATTTCCTGAGGCCTAGGAGTGTCTGACAAAGAGCTCATAAATGCCTTGAAATTTCCTGGGTGATAGTAGCATCTTTTATTCTAATGAGACAACTCTTGATGGGCTCCAGAATGGGAACTGGTTGCCAGAGGAACCAACCACATGATTAGAGAGCTGGAACTTTCAGCCCCACCTCTCCAGCCTCCGGTGAGAGAAGAGGAGATAAACATAGATCAAGCTGATCACCAATGCCAATGATGTAATCAATTGTGTCTATATATTATGTCTGTATATTATATAGTCTCCATCAAAGCACAGAAAGACAGACTTCAGAGAGCTTATAGATTACTGAACACATGAAAGTCTCTGGACGATACAAAGACCAGAGAAGACATGAAAGTTCCTCTCCCCTTCCCTGCACTTTGTCCTACATATAATTTCATCTGGATGTTTATTTGTGTTATTTATCGTATACTTTATTAATACAATAAACCAGTAAATGAAAGTGTTTCCCGGAATTCTGTGAGGTATCCTAGCAATTTAATCTAATTTGAGAGGGTCATGGGAACCTCAACTTAATAGCCATAAGCCAGAAGGTGACAACCTACTACTTGGAGCTGACATCTGAAGTGATGGCTGTCTTGCGAGACTGTCCTTTACCCTGTGGAAACTGACGCTATCTCCAGGTAGACAGTGTCTGAATTGAATTGAATTGAATTGAATTGAATTGAATTGAATTGAATTGAATTGAATTGAACTGAACTGAACTGAATTAATCGGTATATGGTGGAAACCCCCTCCACAGCTTGTATCAGAAATGAGTGGTCAGTGATATAAGAGTAGGAGAAACCAATTGTTTTTTAATCTCCTACACAAAGCTTCAAAAACATAAAATAAAATATCATAAAAGTAAAGAGTGATATAGATTCCAAAACTCTTCTTAGATGCTTCAATCCTCCTTTCTCATTAATAGAACAGGCGTAAGAAAATCAGCAAGGATATAGGAGACCTAAACAACATTATCAACTAACTTGACCTTATAGGCAAGTTTAGATGTTTGACACATCACGAGCATAATACACATTATTTCTATGTGTACATGATATGTTCACAAAGATAGACCATGTTCTTGTTAAAAAATAAAAAAGACACCAGGTAATATTTTGACAGAACTAAAAATCTTACAAATTATATCATTGGACAATAATGGAATAAAGCTATAAATCAGTAACAGAAAGATAACCAGTAAATTTCCAAGTGTTTTGGAAGTAAACATTTTTTAAAAGCCCACATATTACTGAAGAGATCATGAGGAAGTTCAGTATCAGGTTGAAAATGAAAACATAATACCAAAATGTATGCAGTACAAATAAAGTTGTATTTAGAGAAAATGCTTTACAATAAATGAGTATAATCCAAATAAAAGAAGGATCTTAAATAAATTATTTAAATATCTACCTTAAACATATTCAAATGAATTAAACTCTAAGAAAAAAATAAGAAAGACAATAATAAAGATAAAAATAGAAATCAATAAAATTAAGAACAAAAAATACATCAAAAACAAAATTCAAATATACGGCTTTGAAAAAATAAATACAACTGAAAAAATATAGCCAGTCTGACCAAGAAAAAGGGAATACACAAATTACAAATACCAGAATAAAAACTACACATAATTACAGACCTTATGGACATTAAAAAGAACAAAGGATATTACAAAAAACCCTATGTCCATTTTTTGGACACATTTCTGGAAAGATACATGTTATAGAAGTTTTCTCAAATAAAAATGACACGAATAACACTATATTTATTAAAAACATTTAATTTTCAGTTAAAAACTTCACAAAAGTAAATTGATAAATTGAACTTTACTAAATTTAATACTGCTTTTATGGATTTAAAAATGTGTGGTATATACATAAATGGAATACTATTCATTTAAAATAAGAAAATCTTGCCATTTGTGACAACATGGATTAACTTAGAAAACATTTTGTTAAAAGAAATAAACCAGTCACAGAAAGATACGTTCTCCATGATTCCGCTTCAAAGATATATTCTCCATGATTCTGCTTCTATGAGGCATATAAAATAGTTGAATTCAAAGAAACAGAGTAGAGTGATGGTTGCCAAGGGCTAGTGGTAGGGAAAGTGAGGAGTTGTTCAATGAGTATAACGTTTCAGTTATGCGAGATAATTATGTTATGGAGATCTGCTATACAACATAGTGACTATAGTTAGCAATACTGTATTGTGCACTTCAAAACTTATAAAAAGAGTTGCCCTCTTGTGAAGTGTTTTAGCACACTAAAAGATTAATAAAATAATAGCTGATTTTAAAAATAAACTTTTTATTACAGAATATTGACTTACTGGTTCTATTTCATTATAGTTATCATCATTCATCTCTTGCTGCACCTAATTTATAAATTAAGCTTTTTCATATGTATGCATAGAAAAAACCTGTATGTGTGTGTGCATATATATGTGTGTATGTATGTGTATAAATACATAAATATATACATACACACATGTATGTGTATATATACATATACATACACACCATATATCCATATATATGTACACATATATGTGTGTGTGTGTGTGTGTATATGGATTGGTACTATCCGAGGTAAGAAACTCTTTAGAAAATTAAAATAATATCATCCACAGGTTATGTCACAGTTGTTTGCAAATCTAGTACCTGATTAATGATTTCTATCCAGAATATATAAAGGACTCTCAGTACTCAATAATAAAAGATATACAACTCTATCTAAAAAGGGGAGATATTTGAACAGACATTGAGGAAGATACAAGAGTAACAAAGAAACACAAGAAAAGATGTCCACAATCTTTAGTTACCATGAAAATGCAAAGTGAATCTTCAAAGACACATCTACACTCCAATTAAAACAGCAGAAAGAGAGAGAGAGAGGAAGTCAGCCTGACAAATTCAAGTGATCATTAAGTTATAAAGAAATTGATTCTCTATCACATTAAGAGTGAGAATGCCAAATGATACAGTTACTTTGGAAAAGAATTTGACAATTTCTGATAAAGGTAAATATACTATTACCATAATATCCAGCGATTCTACCCCAAGGTATTTTCCCAAGTGGAATAAAACATATTTAAGAACCTTTCTCAGAATGTAATAGAGGCTTTATTCACATTGTCAATAACTAGAACAATACAAGTATCCCTCAGGGTGTGTATGGATAAGCCAGTGGTGGCACATTCATACAACAGAACACTACTAGGCAATGAAAGTGAGCAAATAACTGATAGATGCAACAATATAAATACTTCTCAAATGCATTTTTCTAAGTGAAAGTAGACAGACCTCCAAAGCTAAATATTGTATAATTTAATTTATATTATATTCTGAAAAAGCCAAAGCTATTGGGACACAAAATCAATTTGTGCTTGCCAGGAGTTAAAATTGGGTAGAATGTTGGCCACAAAGGGAGATGCAGGACTTTTTGACGCTGTGAAATTGTTTTATAACTTCACTTTGGTTTTATAACTTCACTATTGTTACATGAACATACATGTTCCTCACAACTGGCAGACTATAGATTTAAAAGACTGCACTTTATAGTATGTAATATATACTTTAATGTTAAAAAAGTTTTAATGATAATATGATTATGAAATGATGGATCTAATTGGTCTTTATTGGGGAAAAAATGTGTCAAAAGGACAGCTAGCCCCAAAAGTAAGCAGTTTACAATAAAACAAAAAACAAAACTTTGAGACTAAGATCTTTAAGAAGAAAGAGCAATCTGTATGGCAATTTGTATGTTTTAAAAGTCTGCATGATCTGATTAGAAAAAATCAATTAGAAATTTCAAGAAAAACCAAATTATTTAGAAACAAGGTGTTGCCTATTTAAAAGCAGACTAAACTTTGCGGGTACGAGGGGGGTGGATCACCTGAGGTTAGGAGTTCCAGACCAGTCTGGCCATTCTGTCAGTCATTTGCAGAGTGCTTCCGAGAGATAGGGAATTTAACCCCGACACTTCCTGCATGCTTTGCCTGTGGGCAAAGGAGCCTCTCAACCATAGAAGGCTAAAAGGCAAAGGGACACTGATGGTGGGAGTTTGAAGTCAAAGAAACATAGCCCCAAATAGGGTATGTGTGAGGCACCAGTAGAATCTCCCAGGGGTGCCATCACACCAAGCCTTATTCAGGGCTTTAAAAGTACTAAGTCATGTATAGAAGCTTACATAGATATTTAAGAATATTAAAGAATATATGTTCAGATATGCTTAAGAAATTGGTTTTGTCATATCCCCCAAGTCATCAGGAAAATTGTTCTATGGCAACAACAAATCATAATTTCATAGTTCATTAAAATTCATTTTAAGGTCACTAATACCGATGTTTATTTAAAAATATTAAAATGTATCTTAATGTCAATAAATAGCTGATTTTAATGTGTCATGTTAAACCAATAGTATACATATGCCTTATATCAGTGATTTACATATTGAATACATTTACATAACAAGTCCTGGTTAGAAATTTCTGTATGTTGAAATGTCATAGGTTCTCAAGTGCAGTTAAGTGCTCTCTTTAAAAAATTTCTAAACTTGATTTTCTCACTATAACATTGTCATGAGGGAATAAACTACAGAGTAAATGAATCAATAGACCTTGATGTTCTGGTCACATAGACACTAAAAAAATTAAATCTTATTCATATTCATTTGAATAAAATAGTCATTAATCTTCACCTCATGGGTGTTTTAGGAAACTTTTCAAACCTTTAGTGTCCTACTGAGTATTAACTAATAGACTTTGATTTGATAGCTGTTTAGACGGCAAGTTATTGGATTAAACGAAGCCCTAAAGCTACCCCTTGGCAAAATTAAAATTTAGCATTTCTGCTGGTAAATTATGCTTGCTGTCTTTAATTTGAGATTTCAATGTGTCTTTCAACAAAGAAAAACAAAAAAGAACTTTGACATCTATTAGGCTTTACTTTAGTAGATTATTAATTGTAGTACTGAAACGGATTTTTTTCATATTATTGATAGTGAATTCTAGTGATTAGAAGAGGAGAAAACAGATTCATAGTTAATGTTTAATTTTAAAAAGCATTGGAAATTTTAAAAGTACATCATTCTGACAATAGCATAGGAAGAAGGGCAGGTTTTCCATAATATAATGCCCTTTCCATGTCGAGGGACGGCTAAAGCTTTATTCTATTTTTTTTAAAGGATTTGTTTAAGATGGACTAATAATGAAAATACTTCAGATACTAAAAGCACACAAGCACATTTTCTCCAGTTTGAACAAATTTTGTGAATAACCTGGTAAGTTCAGAAGTTTTATGGTGCTCTAAAGACATATAAATTCACTTTCTTAGCAATACAATTATGAATGAAGAGTATTTTAAATACATTATATTTCTTGTCTCTTAAGTACAAAGGAAATTTTGGAAATAAACACTGCTGAACTAGTTTAGATTAAAAAAATTTAAAAAGAACAAAATTATATCTATGTGTATATTTGTTTATATTAATAAAAACAAGTAGACACAAGATATGGGAAGAAATGGTAAATTTACGGTCATTAGAAATGTAACAAAAGAGTTTTGAATTATAGTAACATTTAAATATGTAATGTTTACATTTCTCAAAGACACATGCTAAAGGCAGTACTTCTTTTCCTATCACAAGAAGTAGGGGAATTGTATTTATTATCATAAAAATAAATATTTTGCTCTATTTTTATATTAAAAATTTAGTACCATTTTAACATATGATATATCAACTTATATTTAATGGAATATTTCACAAAGAGAAACAATTTACTACAATGCTAAAATTTTATTTAGGTTAACAAAATAATTCACCTATAGAGAAATAAATGTTAATTAATAGAAAAAAAATGCTGAACCCTCATTACATTTAATTTCCTCTTGCTTCTAGGCCTATTGTTAAATTATAAATACAATTATAATAATTGTTAACATATATTAAACTATATTAAATTATACTTTAATTTGCATTTTATACATCTAAATAAATGCCTGTGCTATTTTGGCAACTGGGCAAATCAATGAAGCTCTTTCTTTGTTAGTTTCCTCACCTACAGAATAGATACAATTATTCTCTTCACACTCAAGAAGCACTTAGAATAGCACCTGGCAACCTAGTAAATGCTATATAAATGCTTGTGGAATAAAATAAATAAATAAAACATAAGTACCTAGGAAAATAGCTAAATTTTCAGTAATTCCCTATTATAAAAGAGCTGAGTAGGGAGAGACAATAGTAGTAATGAAAATATTCTGTGCCAGGCAGAAAAATTTCTTTGGCATTCCAGAAGTTTTCAGGTGTAGTTTTAAAATGTTTGCCTATATTTCCAAATAATGACTTAAAATAGATAAAAAATTTTATATCATCACACTTCATTCTTCCTTAATGCAATACTTGTCAGCAAGATGAAAAACATATGGCATAAGATAAAGAATACAAAATATCCTTCAAGGAAAGCACATAAACTCTAGGTAATAAATATTCTGTCAATAATTTACGTAATGTCTTTGACTTTATCCAGATGGCCAATATGGGATGTGGGATGTTGGTCTAGAAACAAGATAGAATTTACGTGATATAGAAAGAAAATACTGTCATATCATTGTATACTTTCTTGACTAATAACATGCCTAGTTCTTTTTTTTTATGGAGTACCCTAAGGTATATTTCTTACCACATCATAGAAAGTATAATTTTGGGCAATAAAATATAACAAATCTGTAGTTGCTGGTCATATTTCTTTGGTTTCTTATGTGTATTGTCTTTGATAATGACTTTTTCATAACTTATAGTACCATTCTTAGTGTAATATAGAAGCCACAATAAATATTTAAGAGGAAAAGGAAATGTAGAAAATACACCTCTCTAAAGACTGAAATAGACAATCAAACTTTGTTCCATCAATGCAAGAATTTTACTCTGCCTTTACAAATTTATAACAATGCATCTTTTGTATCATAAGTTGAATTTATTTTCAAACTAGCACTGTTTGCTCATATCAATGAATATTTCAGAATGAAGTTTTAAAAGCTATATATGTCTGAAGTAATAACTGGATTGTACCTCTCAAAGGTTTTTTTTTCAATACAGGTTGTACTAGTCACTTCTTCAAGTGTGTACTTGACTTGTAGTGAAATGATCCTTATCTGGATGTGGCACCCCAGTACATATGATGGACATGCAGTGGGTAAGTCTGCACAAATGATTTTGTTTCCAGTGACCTATGGGTCAAGGCTCAAAGGCATGATTCAGGGTTCGTTAATTATATGCTGTGTCCTAGAAATTTAAAACTTGCAAAAGAGAAACAAAATATAAGAGTACTTGAATCTAAATCTTGTTATTGAAAGTTACCATGAGAGGAGCTGTATAAACATTATTGTAGCTGAGATCCCAGAATCTTCTCTTATGTATGCCTTATGGAGATTTGGCTTTCAATTATTACTTTCTTTCTGCAATGTACTTCATTTTTACTTGGCAAGTTAGGTTTTTATACTTAGATTGGCTGTTGACAACTTAAATAACATTAATTCACAAATTTCAGGGAAATATAGATATTGTGCATGAGAAAAGAATATCAATTAATGAGAATGTTACATGAATATAAATTTAGAGTTACAAACAATAAGAGACACTAAGTTTATATAAATAATAGAGAAAACTACTCCCTATGAAAGATTCAAAACAGAAATATAAGTAAATCCTTAGAGAAGATGAAGTTGGAAAAGCATGGTCTGTTGTGTCACTCAGAGATGGCTTCCCGCTTGGACCCTGGTTCTTCCTATTTCTTCCTGTGCTGGCAAATTACTTAAGTTCTCTGTGTCCTCAACATTAAAGTATAGATAATAAATAAATATCATGTCATTTTTATAATTAGATATTCTAATGCATATAGAATACCTATTTGAATGCCTCGTCATATAAAATATACTAAAAATATTTGTTCTTTTTCTCCTCCACAATGATTATTTATATATTTGGAGGTTTGTAGGGACCTAATAAGTAGTACCATTTTCCCTCTCCAAGTTCTTAAGTAAATTAAAAAAAAAAAAAATTGGAGGACAAATATCAACTAAGAGATGATAGAGAAGGAATTTTTTTTCTATGAGACGAATGGCTTTCCGGTTGCTGAACTTCAATTAAACTGACATTCCCACAGATTCACAAGCCCAGGTGCCAATCCTCAAGCCTGGCCCGCAGACACAGGGACATGCTTCTGATAGGCTAATAATGAAAGGGATCACAAGCTCTCTTCAAGTAAACCAGTTTCAGAATCAGGAAAATATTTAGCAGCCAACCTATTCATGCCTGTTTTTTTATCCTCCTTCCAAACTCATAAATCAGGAATGCTTGGGTCATGAGTATAAGACAACATGAAGACATATGGGAAAATACCATGAATTTCCATGAATGGGGAAAATCATTTTATATGTCAAAGTATGTATCTGACTGACTCGGATAACATTTGTAATACTATATTTAAAATGCAACACTTAGTTAATGTTTCTGAATAAGATAGTGGAGTCATGCATTGCTTCAACAGTACTGAGAGCAATAAAAGAAACAGGGAACATCTATAAATGAAGGCAATTATACGTTCCAGGAAAATATAAATAAGGATTAGAAAGAAACAGTTAGAGGAAGGCAAAGTATTGTGATGATCAGAAGCCTGAAAAATAATATTGTTATATGATAAGGGGTAAATGAAACAGGGGAACAGGCTTGAAATGATATTAACAGGATTTTTTAAAAACATATGATATTTTCAACCAGGATTCTTCAAAAAGTTATTTAAAGCTGATTCCTAAAACTGACTTACTGTAATAGCAGATATTTTTGTATCTTATCCACACATTATCCTCTCTGAGGGAGTAGTGCAAAGAAAAAAAGAAGAAAAGAAAAGGTAAGATGAATAAAATGTTTTTAATACAATTGAAATTGTCCTTATCTGTTATCACCATGAGATGGTGAAGGTGGTACTATCTCCTGCACCAATTATCATTTAATATATTTCATGTGGGCTCAGTATAGAGCACTGCTGCCTTCTTAGAGAGTCCTGATGATGAGTTTAATGCCAGGTAAGATCAAGAGCAGCTCAGTTACTACGTCAAAGGGGAAAACTTTGGGTTAAATCATTTAGACCCAAGTTACTGTTCATTATTAACTGATGCCTAAACACTTTTGATCATGACTATTGATTTCATACTCCATCCCACCAATCAGTATGTATGTGAATTTTAGAGTAAAGAGGTGGATAGTACAAATGCTCAGTGTCAATTACGCTCTTCTAATGGACTGTGTGGGTAAGCCTCATATATATCAGTATTTGATTTTACCACTTTCCCCAAGATATTTATCAGACAAGGAACTCGCAACAGATTGTCACTCACAACCAGTTTCACAATGATTTGAAACCAATTTACTATCTATTATCACAAAGCCAGATAATACAACGTAAATGTTAGTAAATCACCTGCTTTCAGAAGCTCTGCAACAGAAACTTTTCCCACTGTCTCCTAACTGTAGAGAAATTGGTACATTGTTACTCTAGAGGGTTAGTAAACCTTGGGCAGAGTATTGGGATCTTGATAAGACCATGTAAAACTCAGCACTTGAAATTTCTTCCCTACTTTGCCTCACGTAAAGTGTTAAAATTGCTGACTGATCAAGGTTTGGATCTGTGTCCCCACCCAAATCTCATGTTGAATTGTAATCCCCAGTGATGGAGGTGGGGCCTGCTGGGAGGTGATTGGATCATGGGCATGTTTTCTAATGGTTTAACACCATTCCCCTGGGTGCTGTTCTCATCATAATGAGTGAGTTCTCAAGAGATCTGGTTGTTTAAAAGTGTCTAGCACCTCCCTTCCATCTTCCCCCTGCTCCAACCATGCTAAGTGCCAGCTTCTCCTTCACCCTCTGCCATGATTTAATGTTTCCGGAGGCCTCCCCAGAAGTGGAAAAGATCGTAGCATCATGCGTCCTGTACAGTCTGTGGAAATGTGAGCCAATTAAAACTCTTTTTTTTTTTTTTTTTTTTTTTTAATGAACTACCCAGTCTCAGGTATTTCTTTATAGCAGGGTGAGAACGGACTAATGCAGTGCCTAAATATAGCCTTCCCTTTTATTTTGTTGTTTTGTTCGTTTCAGTTGTTACAGACAACTAAAAACCAAAGCTATAATGTGGGTGCACAGAAAGAGTCACCAATTCCCAGCCGTATTTATCTCTGCTCTTTTACCTTTGATTACTTATTATAGAGAAAATGTCCTCCTTACACAAAGGGTAGAAACGTATCAAAAAATCTGAATCCTGTATTTCAGTTAATAACTTATTTCAACTAGGTGTTCTATGTAGATTCTAGCACTCTAAAAGTGTGGAATCAAGGGTGAAGGTGGCCATAAATCATCAGTGGCTCCTATCAAAATTTCTTTCTAGGTCAATTGAATGACCCAAGTTAAGCGAAAGAAGTTTTCAATTATGGTTTCCAACATATCTTCCAGATGGTTGTTCCATTTCAAGAATCCCAGTGAAATTGTAAATTAATTTAAATATGAACACTGTACAGGTATGTAAATACTGTTAAACTGAATTCCCATCATTTAAAAAATCTTAAATATACTTCACTCATTCTAAAGAAGCCCCCCAAATTAAATGTATCTGTGATACTCTGAAAATCATGTTACTTTGGACCTTCAAGTTAAGGAACCCAAAGGTAACTTTATACCTGCATAACGCTAGCGTAACAGTCCTGAGAGAGGGGACCTAGTATTCTGAAGATAATAGTGTTTTAAAAGAATTTATGAAAAAAATACTCTTTTAAGACCACATCAATAAGATGTAAAAAAAAAAAAAAAAAAAAGTGAAATCATGTTCTTTGCAGCAACATGGATGCAGCTGGAGGCCATTATCTTAAGCAAATTAGCACAGGAACAGAAAATCAAATACCCCATACTCTCACTTATAAATGGGAGGTAAATATGAGGTACACATGGACATAAAGATGGGAACAATAGACATTGAGGACTACTAGGGGGCAAGAGAGGGAAAGAGAAAGGGCTGAAAAACTACCTATTGGATATTATACTCACCACCTGGGTGACAGGTTAAATAATATCCCAAACTTCAGCATTGTGCAACATACCTTTGTAACAAACCTGTATATCTACCTCCTTATTCTAAAATGAAAGCAAAAGTAAAACAAACAAACAAAATTTAAACATATATGCAAGGTAAAAAAAATCACATCATAATATGAGTGTTTTTTCAGCACTCACAAATATAAATTTGTGAAATTTCAAAAACATAAAACTTTTAAAAACGTTTATAAGTATGTCACATGAATGCTGGTATCCTAATCTTCACATTTATTTTAAGCCAGTATACACATGAGGAGTTAGACTCCAAACCAAAATCCTGTGTGTGGTCTCTCAGCCCCAACCACTGATAATTTCAAGACGTTGGGTGGCAAGACTAATTAAGGAAATCTGTCCTCCATACACAAACTTGGTGCACAGCCAGTCCATTGCAGTTTACTGGAGAAAGTTGCAGCCAAGGACTCAGCTTCCCCTCTCCAAGGACAGTCATGCACTTATGTATATAAGCATTACTAGCCCAGGTGCCTCTATGAAGTCTTCTTTATTAGAAACCTTGGCAAAGGTACTTTTCTCCACTCTAACCCAGTATTTTTTTCAATCCTAGCCCTTTCCGTTCTCTTCACCCTGACTTCCAATATCCATAAGAAGGCAAGAGCCACCTTTAGTTAGTTCATGGCGCTGCAGCAGTGAGACAATTTTCCCGTCTGTGTTGTGTTGGATGTCCTCTAATCCTCACCTGGAAGATCCCTAGGCAAAAAAGAAAAATGAGAGAATCAGCAGCACCTGTCTTTTTGGGTCTCTTGTTTGCACTGTCTCGGTTTGTAAATAAACCTTGGCTTTTATTTTCAGTTTGTCTTGTTTTCTTAATTGACCACCTGGATAATTGGCAACTCAACAATATGTCATTGAGGAAATCACATTAACTAATGAAACTACTGAAAATATATGAGTGCTGAAAAAGCACTCATATTATGATGTACTTTTTTTTTCACCTTGCGTATATGTTTAAATGTTTTTTTGTTTGTTTGTTTTTACTTTTGCTTTCATTTTAGAATAAGGAGGTAGATATACAGGTTTGTTACAAAGGTATGTTGCGTAATGCTGTGGTTTGGGATATTATTTAACCTGTCACCCAGGTAGTGAGTACAGTATCCAATAGGTAGATTTTCAGCCCTTTCTGTTTCCCTCTCTTGCCCCCTAGTAGTCCTCAATGTCAATTGTTCTCATCTTTACGTCCATGTGTACCTCATGTTCAGCTCCCACTTATAAGTGAGAGTATGGGATATTTGGTTTTCTGTTCCTGTGATAATTTGCTTAAGATAATGGCCTCCAGCTGCATCCATGTTGCTGCAAAGAACATGATTTCATTTTTTATGGCTGCATAGTATTCAATGGGGTATATGTATCACATTTTCTTTATTCAATCCACCTTTTATGGGCACCTAAGTTGAATCCATGTCTTTGCTGTGAATAGCATGCTGATGAACATACAGGCTGTGTATCCTTATGGTAGTACTATTTATTTTCCTTTGGGTATATGCTCAGTAATGGGATTGCTGAGTCAAATGGTAGTTCAACTCAGTTCTTTGAGGAATCTCCAACTGCTCTCTACAGTGGCTGAACTAATTTACATTTACATAATGTAAGTTACATTTACATTTTGCAACAGTGTGATTTTCTACTATGATAATGGGAAATGAGTTTTCTTAAGTTATATTAAAAATATGTTATTTTTAGCTATTGGAAATAACTTTTAGTACTTAAATTTTCCTCTAGGTAAATTATTTGTTTACAAATCTACTTAAACTACTTTAGGTAATGCAAATGAAATAAAAGCCTTCCATCAAATTCCATAGGCAACAATTTTCCCCAGAAATAACCATGGTTAACCATTTATTTGATATGTTTCCAGATATACTTTAAGGGCATGCAAACATATTTTTTTCTTTCCACTGTCAGCATGTTTTGTGTGCTTTTGTTTGTTTTGTTCTATGTTCTTTTATTTGTGAGTATATTTCAGAGATATTTTCATAGCACTCCAAGGACTCATCATTCTTTTTATAACTGCAAAATATCTCATGTGATTGCTGAAGTACACCTACTTACCTGGAGATACACACACACATACACTTTTTACTATTAAAAATAATGAATAGCTTTATATATATTTCTTTGTATATGTAAGTGGGTACAATTATAGAATAAATTACCACAAATGGAATTCTCACATCAAAGAGTGCATACATTTTGAAATTTTGATAAGCATTACCATATTGCCCCCAGTAACAATGTTTCTGTACACAAAAGTTTAGTAAAAGTATCATTAACATATTTATCTTTGCCAATCCTATTCATAGAAAAACAGTTCTCTAATTCCTTTTTCTGTAGCATTTACATTATTTTGAATGGATTTATACTTCTTTTCAAATGTTTAAGGACCATCTGTACTTATTTTATTGTGTCTTTACTGTTTCTATTCTTTGGCTATTCCTCTTGGCCCATTTTTCCTAATGAGTCATAAGACCTGTTACAAGAATGTATACCTTTGTTATATACATTGCAAAATTTTTCCAATTTCCTTGGTATTTTTGAATATCATTCATGGTATAATTTATCACATAATAATTTTTTTGAGACAGAGTTTCACTCTCCTTCCCAGGCTAGAGTGCAGTGGCATAATCTCCACTCACTGCAAGCTCCACCTCTAGGGTTCAAGTGATTCTCCTGCCTCAGCCTCCTGAGTAGCTGGGATTACAGGCGTACACCACCACATACGGCTAATTTTTGTATTTTTTGTAGAGATGGGGTTTCACCATGTTGCTCAGGCTGGTCTCAAACTCCTGACCTCAGGTCATCCACCCACCTCAGCCTCCCAAAGTTCAGGGATTACAGGCATGAGCCACTGTGCCTGGCCTGTCATATAATAACTTCTTAATAATATAAGGTAAATTTACACATTTTTCATTCATGGCTCCTAAATTTGCATTCTTTTCAGAAAGGCCAATTCTATAAACAGCATTTATTAAACAATTCTTCTTTCCCCCACCGATTCGCAGCAATACCACTAACATATATCAACCTGAGTATATTTGTAGACTCTTCTGTTTTACATTGAACTCTATTTATTTAACAATACTGCATTTTTAAACTAAATTGTATATAAAACATTTTCAAGGATGCTGATATATGGTCTCCCAACTGTTAGTACACTCTTTGCTAATATTGCAAATATTTTTTTTCTTTTTACACAGGAAAATTAAAATCTTATTTCAAAGTCCAAGAAATCCTGGGGTGTTTTTATTCTTAATAAGCTAAATCCATAGATTAGTAGCCACTGTATTATGCTAACAAACTTGTAAGATAGAGGGTTTCTGTTTGGTTGGTTATTGTTTTCATCTCTTTGGAGAATGTTATTATTTTTTTCTTAGCGCTGTTGCAAAATGATCTATCTTAACAAATTGTAGTTTTCAGAATCTTTGATGTGTCCTATTTCCTAAAGAATTGATCAACTGTTGTACCATTCAGTAGGTCCTGTACACATAGATAATTTGAGAAAACTTGAATCTTTATAATAGTGAGAATTCCTGAGGACACAGTGAACCTTTTCTTTAGGTTTACCTGGTATCACTTAAGAAATGTTTTAAAATATTATTTGTTTGTTTGTTTCTATCTGTGTTTAGATTCTCTGCTAATGTTTTTCTCATTATTACTTAGCGTCAAATACAATGAGTTCTTCCTGGGCCTTGCTGTAGATACACTTTTGAGAAGAAAGATAACAGCATTCCAGGCTGGTAGATATTCTCCCTCCATCCCCAAAAGAAACACGATTAAGTGCTCTAAGGATTGACTTAAGATTCCCTGCTCACTGATTTATAAATGTTAGAAACTTTGAAGTCAAATGCTCTACCACTGAGCTCTACTCTCTGCCAGATAACGAGGACGCAATTCAGTAACACTCACTTTCTGTTACCACAATTCAGTAACACTCACTTTCTTAACCTTTGCAAGAGTGTGTTATCCATTTTCTTATTCAATCTCATGTCTGTTTCTAGTGTTAGGTGTTAACGGGGTCCATAAGGAATCCCATGGTCAGTGTACATATCCTGCTCTGTTGCTCCCAATAAGACTTCTGTTTACACCTTGGGAAGTATACCTCATTGGTAGAACATTATTATGCTCTGCAGGGTTCATCTGAAATATGCAGCTAGATTTCTGTTGGATATCTTACATACACTCATTTTCTCATAACATCCCTGAACATACATGTTACTATCTGCATTTTACAAATGAGCCATTAAGAGTCAAAAACTTTAAACCATTTGCCTAAATCTACACAAACAGTAAGTGAAGAAACAATAACTTGAACATAAATATGTTTCATTAGAGAAATATTATTTCTTTTATTCCCTGCTTGTTTGTTTGTTTGTTTTTCTTTTTTGTATCTCAGTAGCTATAACAATTAATTTCCTGTGGTGGCACCTAATCAAATCTATTTAATTAAAAAGATAGTTACCACCTTTGGTTACACAATTAAATTTTAATTATTGTAACATTTCTAAGCATCTTTCTATATTGAAAGAAAATTTGTGCTAATGTATTTGAAAAAGACTTTTGCTCAATCTTCTATGAATAGCAGCTCCCAGGAGTCCAGGACCCAAATCACTGAGAAGGGAATCTATTTCATGAAAAATGTCATTTGCAGAGTATGAAGGTAGTGAGGGAATCTAGTTCCAGCCTGTCAAGGTAGTGACTTCAATTATGCTGAGTAGCCAAAGCAAGATAGTATATGTATGAAAAAGCAGCAGTCACCTGGGAGACCCCTGAGTGAAGTAGGACAAAGTTCTATAGAATCAGTCCCTTGACTTCAGTCTCTGATACAGCCTCAGAAGTTTCAATTATTTCCCAGCTGCTTGGTTTCAGACTAAAAGGCAATCACTCTCCCGTTTGACTTAGTCCTTTAGAAAAGAGAACAAACATTTAAGTTGTGAAAAGGTCATGTGGCACCACTGACCAGCTACACTAACTGATAATATAAATAAATCAAGAAGGCATTCATGTGATTCATCACTGCCTACATTTTATGCACAATGACAGCAAGAAACAAATCTTGATTTTATTGAGAATAATATTAATCATAAAAGAATTAATTGCTTTATATCAGCTGCAAATCCCCAACCACCTTGCTATCAACACTCCCATTTTGAGTCACAAATATATAATTACATTCTAAAATATAATTTTTATGGATACTCTTGAATTTTATAATATTTACATTTCAGGATTGCTATGATCTGAATGTCTCATTAAAATTCATATTTTTGAATTTAACATTCAATGAGATAATATTAAGACATAGAGTCTTTTGGAATTTATTACGAAAATGTATCATGGGAGTGATTATCAAAGAAGCTGTTTCTTCCACCATGTAAGAATACAGCCACAAGGAGACATCTATGAAGCAGAGAGTGAGCCCTTGTTAGACATCAAATCTTCTGACACCTTGAACTTGAGTTTTCCATCTACTAGGACTGTAAGCAATTATTTTTTGTTGTTTATAAGTTACCCAATCTAAGATATTTTGTTATTGCAGTGTGATGATTAAAAATGATATAAATGCATATTTTTAAAAGGAAAGAAAAATGAAATATGCTGTGTCCTGTCATCTCCCATCAGCCATATAATTTAGACCTTTATAGTGTACCACTCTCTACTCTGAAAAAGAAGGGGAAGTATTGTTACCTTTGTTCTATTGTTTTTTAAAATATATTTAGATTGCAAAAATTCAAAGGACTGGCATTGATTGTGTGGACTTATTCCTAACACTATAAATTTAGAATGACCCTGCCATGGGAATATTCAGAATCGACCTTTTATATTGAATTTGAAGTTCAATATATGTATTTATATAATGTATTATTTAAGATGAAGATGCCAAAATTATTTTTAGAAAGTAAAATAGAAATGTTAAATTTACTCATCTTTATGTGCACATATAAGTGGTTTGTCACATTCTGGTAGAATTTCACAATATATAATCTTAAAAATAACTCATGGAGCCATCCATTACCTAGAATCTGATGCTTCCTGGTTCATTTTGAATAAAATCTGCATACTTGCCTTATATTTTCATGAAATATTATTCAGGCTAAGACAGTGTTAACAGAGTTATCAGTATTAATATTAGTAAGTCATAGGTATAATGAAGAGTACACAATCATTTCATTGAGATACCAAAAATCAGAAATATAATCAATAAAAGAAGGTTCATTTTTATTTCACAGAAGCTAATTTAGAAAATTTTCAATAATAGCACCAGGAAATATAAAATTATAATTTTTAATCCAAATTACAAATAACATTGGTGAAGTATGATTCAGAAAATATATATTATTTACTTCCATGGGTAAGTAAAATGTAGGTGAATATATTTGAGGAGTCTATATATTTTCTCATTTTGCATTTATGAGAGTCACAGATTTTTTTTCAACTTGAGCAACTATCAGGATCTACTTGCATTGTGTTGTTTTGATATAATTTTTGACTGTCAAATTAACAGATTTTCATGGTGAAAGGCTAAATATTTTTATAGATATTTCAAACTTTTCCTTCAAAACTTCTGTGTCTAGTTGTACTTTGTTCAACAGAGACTACAGATGTTCAGTAAGACACATTTTCTAATATTGAATAGTATCCTGTAATGGAATTTCATTAACCTCATTATTGCTTGAGTTCTCCAATTTATTTACACTCTCCCTAACATATTTCTTTCTCCTTTTAGATAATAGAAAAAATAAATGTGTCAATGAAAGAGGATAGACTTGGTAAAGGGACAAGTAATGGTCTGTAAACAAGCCCATATGGAAAGGAATTTGTTCTTCTATGAGCCAACATTTGGGGTAGTAAAAGAGGTAGGAAGCCTAAACTGAACATTAGTACGCTAATGCTAGGAAAGCGTGGGTCTTCAGAAAGCAGTTCACATTGTAGGAGCAGGGCAACACCTTGCCATTTGGGGTCTTTAGCTAAGGAAATCTGTAAGAATTTCCTGATCCTGGAGAAAAGATCATGTATCTACAAGGTGAACAAGGATAACAAATCTCTTATGTTTGAACCAGTAGAGATCTCAGAGCTCAGAAACATTCTTTAAGGAACGCAGCAAGTAAAGTAAATAACAAAATAACAGATATCTATTTTTCCTTGACTGAAGGGTTGAATTGCTATTTGAAAGTACTCCCTTGAACTAAAAGAGTGAAGTTGCAAGAAAAACAAAATTTGGTAATAGCCTGTAAATAAAATTATCAAACTATATCGGCAAAATCTAGGACCTGAGTGTTAGACTGAGGAGAAAAAAATAAACAAAAGCATTATAAAGGTTTTCTACCATCAGGGATTGACTGACTAAAGATCTATATCATGGCACATTCTGGGAAGGGGACGCATGAAAACATGGAGTGTATTGGTTGTAGGATAGATTTGAAAAAATTATATGTGGTAGAAACACATCAGTTGATTAGTGGAATGGGGAATATAAAAAATTGACAATCAGGGTTAAACAAACTTCCAAATTAACTGGGGTAAGGTGAATAAGAATAAAACTAAAACCAGCAAAAAATAAGCAAAAGGCAAAAGAGAACGCAACCACTTAAAAGTAGTATTAAAAATAAAAATTACAATGGAATTTCTTACATAATTTATTTAATCTAAAATTTATATGGAAGAAAAGTCCCGGAATAGTCAAAGTAATCTTGAGAAAGAAGAGCAAAGTGAAGGCATCAGACTTTCTGATTTGAAGGTGTATATATATTCATATGTATGAAGAATATCTCATCAAAAATGCTTTTTTGTTTCATGAAATTGTACTTTTTTTTCTTAAGTCCATAACCAGCAGCATGTATTTATTTCCATTTTTCTTATTTTTCATATCTATAATCTATTGCATGATCATATTGTCATATTAGCCAAATTATGGAAATAGTGAAATAAAAATGTTTGAAAATATTTTCCATTTCCTCCTCACTCCTCCACTACCCTTCCTAGTTTCTGGTAGCCATCCTTCTGCATTAATAAATTCTCTAAAAAGTTTTGAAAATTGCAGGTAAAAATAAATTTTTTTCTTTACCCTTCATAAAACTGGGTAAATGTATTGGCTATTGTTCTTTAACTTATCCATCTTAATCAAAATCCTACTATAAATTCATTGGGAAAATTAAGTAAATAAGTTATTTTATACAACTTTTTAATTATTATTTTATTAAATATGAATTAATTGAAATTAAATAAGGTGAATATTGAAGGGAAAATTTTCCTTTTGGCTTTTTGTTCTTTTTTTCTTATCTGCATGGTCAGAATGGCTCACACTGGATCCATATTCCAGTCAACAAGAAGGGGATCAAAGTAGAGAGAAGACACACTTATTTTATTTAAAAATATGTACTATAATTGCACATATCACCTCTGGCCATTATTTTTTTTGGCATCACTTAGTCACAGGAAATGCTGTGAAATGCACTATTATCAGATGAACACATGAACAATGCAGAATGAACACAGTGGGGTAGCTTGTTGTCTCAGTTACACCAGCTTACTTAGTGCCTGCGTTGTTGTACATTATTTGTTTTAATAATGTACAGAAGTAATAAAGTCTTTCACCTCTGAATTTCTTCAAAATGTTTTCACACCGATTGCCTCCAAATTTCAGCAAGAAATTAAAATTTTTTAAATACCCTGTAATTTGTGTAAGATGGGACATATGAACATGATTAATTATTCTATAAATTAGAATGAAAGTGTTAATTATTATTTAAGTACTCCATTAATTCCATTTTCCATTATTCTGCTTTATTTGAGCTTCTTAATTAGATGGGGAAAACTCTTTACAGTTCAAAATGCAAAATTGTTTCCAACTGTTTTTCTGAAATATACTCAGAACGTTGTAATGTACCACTTGCTTACTTTTACTTATAGGAAGTTTATCATATTCCTCTCTTGTTTTTGTGTGGTAAAAGTTACTTAAAGACTAATAGCTTTAGTCTCTTGGTGAATAATTTAATACCTTTTCATTCCATAGATACTTCAGCACCGTGCTACTATTCATTGAATATCAAACAAATAAAATAAGACAATTTAATCATAGGTAAACATCAATATTATTTAAAAATTGCACCAATCTATACACACCACACACACACACAAACCGTGTGCAGTCAACTCTCTGTACTCACAGGGTTCACATCTATGTATTCAACCAGCCGTGGATTGAAACTTGTGGATATGGATGGCCAACTGTACCACGCCATTTCACATATGGGTTTGGGCATCTACATAGTTTGGTATCCACAAGGGTTCTAGAACCAATCCTCTACCAGTATGAAGGGCCAACTGAATACACACATACCCACTCAAACATACACACACACACACACACACACACATGCACATACAGATTCATATAAAATATGCACATGTATATAAAATATAAAATACACACACACACACACAAAATTCATTAAGAGACATGAGCACATAACCAGTTTAGTATACACTAGCAAACAACACCAAGAGTTTCTGAGAGAAAACAATTGAGGTGGGCTATTTTTAAAACAGGGTTTATTACAGTCAAAATAATGAATAAACCTATACCTATTTTTCTCAAAGAAAGGAATGAATATATTCATACTAAGATATGGATTAAAGCTTATTATTGTTTTCCTATAAAGTAAATATATACCTCTAAAACTGAACCACAAGAAGAAATTTGTGAAAACCCCCAGAGTGATGAGGAGGATATATTCTCTATTGTCCACTTTATAGGGAAGGTGACAAAGATAATGCTTTCAGAGAACAGAGCCAGAGTCCAGAGAGAACAGCGTGACAGTTCCTTCCAGAGTATTTATAGGTCTCAAAACTCCAAAAAGTTGCTGATGTAGGGGCCTATACATCACACAGAAATATAGAACTGGATGTAGAAACTAGATGATATTTTTGGCTTGCATTATTTGAGGACTGGCTGAGTACATTATTTTAATAACAATAAGAAGGATGTGTACAGATGTTTGAGTAATTGAAGAAGCAGACTATAGCAGAGAATATAGTTGTATATTCAAACACATATTGTCAATGTACTCCTTAATAAAATAACATTAGTTTTATTTGAGGAAGAAATACATCCAGGAAAAATGAAATCATTCCCCACTTAAAAGTAATCTTCCATAACTTTATATTGGTAAATTAAGTTAGGGTTACACTGATAACAATAAATAAATTTGACTTTTAACATAGTGCCAGGAAATATTCATATAAAGTAAATGTATTTATTTCTATAATTTAAAAAGAATTTCATAGGAAAGATTATTTTGAAGAATGGATAAAAGTAGAAACAAATGAGAACGAAAAGTCAGAAAAAAAATTCAACAAATTCAACTAGAGGAAAACAGAATGGTTTCATGTTTATTACATAAATAAAGCTTATAAATATAATATATATTTTATAAGGTTAGGATTTATAATATATATATTATTTATACATAATATAATATTTTATAAGCATTTATCTTGCTACAGGATGAAAATAGTGATGTCTTTCATCATCAAACAGCAACAAAATTCCTTCCTCACTTGCCCAACAAGAAGTGATTGAATTGTGGCTTAACCTATTTTAGATGGAACATGTTTTACCTGCCAATTTTGCTACAATTTGTTTATTAAGGCCACAAAGGATGTCTCACACTTGTAATCCCAGCATTTTTGGAAGCAGAGGGCAGAGGATCGCTTCAGGCCAGAAATTTGAGACCAGCATAGGTAACATAATGAGGCTCCATCTCTACATAATTTTTTTTAAAAAAATTAACCAGGCATGATGGTGTGCACCTGTAGTCCTAGTTTCTCGGGAGGGTAAGGCGCAAAAGATAGTTTGAACCCAGGAGTATCAGGTTCCTTTGAGCTATGATTACACCACTGCACTGCAGCCTGGGCAACAGAATGACACCGTGTCTCTAAAATAAAATACAGTAAATTTTAAAAATTTGTCCCTACTTTTATGTCAAATTCCAAAGTCTTTACTTCTGGTATATTTTTAAACCAATATGCCAGTGTATTGGACATGGCAACTTTGAGACAGCTAAACCGATCTTTATATTTTAAAACTGAATCCAAAATAAAATCTAAAATCTCTTGTTTGTTCAAATAAATTTCCAACCAAAAGTCTTAGTTTTCTAAAAAGACACTTATTATTGCAAATTCTGAACATCTTGTTTTTTTCTCCACTATGTATTTTAAATAAATCTCATCTAGGAAAATGTCTAGTGTATTAGAATGTTGAGAAAAATTTTAGTATCTTAAAATTACAGGTTTTTCTAGTAATTTCTACTAACTGAAAATAATTTAACATTTCAAATCACTATCAGTAAATGATTCGGTATTAAAATATCTCACTCTTATGCATGAACACATGTTCTATCAATATTGTCTGGTGGTGAAACTTGTCTTAACTGTTGCATAATATAATGGATTATTTAAGACTCCAAGGATATTCCATCAATGTTTAGCATAATACATTTCAATGATGATCCAAGAGTTCATTCATAAGTTTCGGGGTATCTGGAAAAATATTACTGGATTAAAAACTTGCTGATAATAATTTTTTTATATCATATGGTAGATAAGTTCATATATATATAAAAATACATAATGCAAATGTCAAATGTTTAGTTAACTAGTATTCCAAGTATCATTTAACAATAAAATATGAATCTCTGTTTCTGCTCAATTTTGCTATGAACCTTAAATGGCTCAAAAATGAAGTATATCTATATTTAGAGTATATACAGAGTACAAATATATATATTTGATGAAAAACCCCTTTTTAATATAAGAAATCACTTTATCTCAAATGTGATTATAATTTTCAGAAGTAATTTCGATGTTTTACTAATTTTCCTTTTTAAATCTGGCCTCAGTTAACTTGACATTAATTTGAAATTAATTACTCAGACTCAGGTATTTCTTTATAACAATACAAAATGGACTAATAGAGAAAAATTGGCACCAAACCATGTTAAGTTACTATGAATTCACATTTCTTCTTATGTTAAGGGAAGGGGCAAGAGAAATGAAATGAGATAAAGAGGTGACTGATGACCACAGATATTTGAGCACCAGCAAATGTCTGGGGAGGTTGTGAAATTTCTTCAGTCACTTCAGATAATGTTCTTATAAATCCTTATAAATCACTGTTCTTATAAATCTTTACCATAACACTGTTACTTGTGGGCACACTCCCTTACCTCCTCAGGGGTTAGTTTTGATAAAGGGAGTGTTATCATCTTTTTTTTAAGTGAACTGTAAGCGAAATTCATTGTGTAATTAGCTGGTCTAGGTGCAGAGCTAACCAGAAACTTTTAACCTAAAGGAAATTACTGCAGGGGATCAGATGCAAGAATGGAATCAGTCACGCTAAGCCTCCCTCCACTGGTACATATGTATGTACTAATACATATTGCTAAATAACATATACCTGTGTTGCATATTACATAGGTAATAGGCAAATAGTGTGTTATCAGACTGAAGATCTTAATCTGCCATCAAAACATGAGCAATACCCATGATGCATAGAGTGTAGATTGAGAAAGAGTTGAAAGTTTGACACCAATAGGCTTTCTAGGGATTTGAACTATCTATTCATAAACTTACACCATCAACTTCTGCCTTGGTCTCCGTTCAACTATGATACTTCCACTTGATGATGGAATAATAAAGAACTTTTAGGCATGCCTGGCTTTATGGTTAGGTAGATGCATTAATTCCTCTTAAGATGTGCAGCTTTGGTATCATGATCACCTGATACCCTTTCTTCATTCCTCTAATGTGAAACTCAGTCCAGTAAAAAGCAGAAACTATTTTTCCAGATTAGAATAGTTACTTGTGAAAAGGTGGTTGGCTCATTTACAAATTACTAAGAGATTCCACTGTGACTCTACTATAGAGCCTGCTACAGGTTCAGTAACAGTTTCCTGATCAAGTTTAAATACTCTGGGCACCATTAGACATGGAATATGAGAGCCAAATGGTATAAATGTTTGCAATACTGGCAAGAGATATTGAACAGCTTAATTTATTCTGCCTCTACTTAAATATAGAAGCAGAAATACAGTATGTGCTCCCAAATTCAAGTTACCAACTTAAGTATCCTGCCTCATTTTTAGAGATAAAAAAAAGAAG
Organism: Mandrillus leucophaeus; assembly: GCF_000951045.1. Classification (NCBI taxonomy): domain Eukaryota; kingdom Metazoa; phylum Chordata; class Mammalia; order Primates; family Cercopithecidae; genus Mandrillus; species Mandrillus leucophaeus. The sequence continues at coordinate 1,441,005 of NW_012101798.1, forward strand.
CTTATTCCATGTCCTTTAGTAAGTAAAGACCCTTTGATGCGTCACACATCAAGACCTTTCCTGAGCAGGCAGGGTCCTGTATAATGGTGGCATTAATCTTCTCTTCTCTGTGACATGATTATTTTCAGAATAGCAAGCCCAGGGTACCTGCTGTCTAGTTCCTGTCAGCATGATGTAAAAATATGGTAATTAGTTAGCTGGTTAGAATCGGAGATGCTTGAAACTAAGATTGTGGAGAGGGTGTAGTTATCAATGATGATAAAGCATAGTTTTTGACCATAGAGGCTGTTAATTTAGCTTAGAGAAATGGCATTGCTGAATGGAGGATCACAAAGAACTGCAAGCACAGAATGTTGAATATTTTAAACAAATCTATTTGGATATTGAAATGATTATGAAAAATAAATAATAGCATGGAATGGGGTACCATAAATAAGTTAATACATCAAAAATTAAGGAGAGTGGCCAAGAAATTGACAATTAAAAAGAGCAATGGTGTTCAAGTCTAATAACATTTGCTTTTCAAATGAGAAGAAAGTGTCAGAGAGATAAGAAATATTTTCTTTTTTTTTAATTTTTTTTATTTTTTATTATTATTATACTTTAAGTTCTAGGGTACATGTGCATAACGTGCAGGTTTGTTACATATGTATACTTGTGCCATGTTGCTGTGCTGCACCCATCAACTCGTCAGCACCCATCAACTCATCATTTACATCAGGTATAACTCCCAATGCAATCCCTCCCCCCTCCCCCCTCCCAAAATGGTCTTGGGATGTAAGAAGAATGCATATGGTAATTCATATAATTTTGGGGAAATCACTGTCCTTTGAGGACAAGAATGTTTGAGTTTGTGCAAAAAGGTGAAATAAAAGCAACTACAAAAGAAGTCAAGGATTTAGAAAATTATAATGATGGTATATCATGAATACCAGCAGAAGCAATACAATGATTCAGCAAACACTGAGGATTGTGAGGTAGAGATAATACAGAAAAACGTCTATACAATGACTCTTGGCCTCGGGGAAGTTAATGTATAAGGTTGAATGTAGTAAACGGTATTTAAAGTATGACGATACTTGCTCTCAAAGTTCAGGAAAACCAGTAATCAAAGTATGTCTCATAGATATAGCAAGATTTTGAATTTACTGCCAACCAAATTGGTGTGTGAGCCTCTGGGATGCAGAAGGACCACCCGGACGTCATGATCTGTGATACCAAACTACTTTTTAGGAGGGGCTGTTTCCCTGAGATTAGGAGACACAGAGACCTCAATGTGGTGAGGAGAATAAACTTCCAATAAAATTCTATTCATGAATTCCAGTGGCTGGATGTGTTGCAGCAGTTTGAGAAAGTATCAAAAAATATAGACATTGAATAAAAACATCAGAGGGTTTCACGTTGAATTGCTGGCATTAATAATTGCAGCTCTTGGCATTCATTGAACTGGGTAAATATCACTAACTATGGTGAACATCAGAAGTAGTCAATCCAATCAAATGTTTGATTCCAAGA
>NW_012101798.1:1448431-1449891 GCF_000951045.1 Mandrillus leucophaeus
AAGTTTCAGCTACAGAAAATTTTTATAGGTAAAATATCATATATAAAGAAAATGTTTAGCACTTCATTAGCTAAAACTATTGTTAAAGAAAACATCACACAGAAAAGATGAGTAAACAGAAGTTGATTTTATTCTAATACTATAGCCAGCAATAGGGAAAAAGGACAGACCAAGCCTGGAAACAGCCCTGTCAAAATAACAAGAGGGAGAATTTTTAAGAGTTGGGATGGGGAGATCATACGCCATCTGTGTTTGCTACTTTTCTTTACCCAGAAGAAAAATAAACTTTTTCCTATCTTCACAGTAGGAGATAGTTTTACAATTTGGATCAAGGTGCCCACCTAAGTTAGGCTCCTACCCTCCCACAGAAATTGCAGGATGGTGTGATATTTTCCTTGATGATTACATTTCAAAATGATACCTCCCAGCTCCTGGAGAAATACAGTCCTGGGTTGTAAAACTGGCAATAAGCCTTTTAAAAAGATTTATATCTCAAAAGGGCAAGGAAAGAACTTACAACTTTTCTATAGCAAATGATATAAGAAAAGAAGGTCAGGAAAATCTGTCTAAAATTTAATCAAATTGAGGCAAATGTTAAGGGAGTTTCAATCAGTATTCATTCAAGGACAATGGATTTTCTTCAGGCTTAATTATTTTCTTAGAAAACGCATTTTATTTTAAGTTCTTAAAAATGTCCTTAACTTTGGAAAATGATAGCAATTCCTTAGTCTGTTCCTGCTGATATAACAAAATACCACACACCAGGTAATTTAGAAATTTTCTATTCATGGTTCTAGAAGCTGGGAAGTCCAAAATCAACACAATGTCAGATTCAGTGTCTGGTAAGGGCTTGCTGTCTATTCCATAGTTGGAGCCTTGTTGCTCGGTCCTCACATGGCAGAAGAGGTGGAAAGATAAAACTGATTTCCTGGAGCCCTTTGATAAGGAACTTAATACCATCCATGAAGGCAGAGCCCTCATGACCTAATCAGCTTTCAAAAGCCCCACCCCTTAATACCATCACTTTGGGAGTTAAGTTCCAACATATGAATTTAGGGGGAACACCAAGATTCAGATCATAGTGCTTGTTTTCCAACCAGGCTTAATTATTTACCTAACCCAAACGTTTCTGTAATGTTTCATCTATTCCACCGATATCCAGCTATGGTATTCTACAGATGTCTGTCTTTCCCACTACATACTGAATTATTGAAGGTTAATGACTGTACACATATATGGATATATTAATACATAAACACCCAGCTCCCTATGAATTATAGGGTCCTAATATTAGCTGTTTCCTGAAAGCTGAGTCAGAGCAAGAATCTAGTGGATGCTAATAAGTTTTATGATAGTCTTTCTTGAAAGACTAGAAATTCCAAATATGAGTGGTTGTATATTTTTAAATAAAGTATTTTCTTAGAAAAACTTTTCTGGAAGATTTTCTTTATATTTCTAAA
>NW_012101798.1:1449941-1454035 GCF_000951045.1 Mandrillus leucophaeus
AATCAGTATTCATTCAAGGACAATGGATTTTCTTCAGGCTTAATTATTTTCTTAGAAAACGCATTTTATTTTAAGTTCTTAAAAATGTCCTTAACTTTGGAAAATGATAGCAATTCCTTAGTCTGTTCCTGCTGATATAACAAAATACCACACACCAGGTAATTTAGAAATTTTCTATTCATGGTTCTAGAAGCTGGGAAGTCCAAAATCAACACAATGTCAGATTCAGTGTCTGGTAAGGGCTTGCTGTCTATTCCATAGTTGGAGCCTTGTTGCTCGGTCCTCACATGGCAGAAGAGGTGGAAAGATAAAACTGATTTCCTGGAGCCCTTTGATAAGGAACTTAATACCATCCATGAAGGCAGAGCCCTCATGACCTAATCAGCTTTCAAAAGCCCCACCCCTTAATACCATCACTTTGGGAGTTAAGTTCCAACATATGAATTTAAGGGGAACACCAAGATTCAGATCATAGTGCTTGTTTTCCAACCAGGCTTAATTATTTACCTAACCCAAACGTTTCTGTAATGTTTCATCTATTCCACCGATATCCAGCTATGGTATTCTACAGATGTCTGTCTTTCCCACTACATACTGAATTATTGAAGGTTAATGACTGTACACATATATGGATATATTAATACATAAACACCCAGCTCCCTATGAATTATAGGGTCCTAATATTAGCTGTTTCCTGAAAGCTGAGTCAGAGCAAGAATCTAGTGGATGCTAATAAGTTTTATGATAGTCTTTCTTGAAAGACTAGAAATTCCAAATATGAGTGGTTGTATATTTTTAAATAAAGTATTTTCTTAGAAAAACTTTTCTGGAAGATTTTCTTTATATTTCTAAAGTTATTTTTAGTATAGCTATTTCAAAAATAAAGTGCACTAAAAGTCATATTTACTTCATTTCAAATAATATTTCAAATTAAAAGAGGAAAAGGAAAGATGAACTTCATCAGTAGCTGCTGTAGTCGCAAAAAGCTACATGAAGAAATGAAATACCAATTAATAGTACGGTATGGATCAGAATTAAAAATAGTGATTGTTATATTTTCCTGCAGTCCCTAAGGATAATTAGTCATCATTAACTATTTTAGTTCATAAAGAATTTGATGGTTTATTTTTTAAATGCTCAGTAATATTAGAGGTATAAAACTTTATCTGTGGCACATTGATGATTTCAATGCCACAATTAAGAGATTACGCTAATGCCTGAAATTTCTGGCCCAATTTATTATATGCATTTAGCTTCATAAACACAAGTTCACAGTATCTTTGTGATTTCTGCTTAGAATTTCATCAAAAGTATGTGAATTATTCTTCTATGTTTATGTGAATAATTCATTGAACTTTGGTTATCTTATATTTGAATGTCACTTATTATTTAGGGAAAACAATCTATTGCCAGTTTTCCTCTGTATGAAAAACATAAATTCCATGTATATTTTCATATTCTTCAATAAGCAGAAGTAGAACGTAAATTCAGAGAGAGAGGGAAAAAATATGTTGTTCAGTAGAATAAAGCTCCAAAATATGAAATGACTTTATTTTAAATTTCAAATTCACACAGTATTTATTAAAAAACAGTGGATTACACATTCCGATATCAACATTAGAACCAATTAAATTATATGAACCCCTATCTTTTTTTCCTCAGAGACTAAGTTCAGTGTTCCATCCATAGTTCATTAAGGATAAATGTTTCACACATCTTCTTCAGAAACTGTGTTAGTAGCTGAAGCATGTAAAAATTTTACCACTGGGAGTTTTAAAAGAAATGAGAAAAAGACATCCACAAAGAAATATTTGCACGGAAACTTCCTTCAAACTGGACTTTTCTACTACCATAACGTTTGATACAAAATATGTGTATATGTTTAACAAAGATATAATTTAGAAGATATCCAAAATGTAACTTAAGAAGTGACCAAAATTGATATATTCAATATAATTAGTAACATTATTAAACACCTTACATGAAATTCAACCTTGAAAATGCCAATATTTTACATGAAATTTATACTTCAGGGTATTTTACACTGTATTCTATCTTTCACATAGATCATTTATATAAGAGCCTCTGTGCCCTCGTGTGTGATTGCCTCGAGTTTTAAGGTGTGCTAGTCATCACAATATTTTTTTCTCATCTGTTGAATTAAATCATATCAAATATCAGCAGGTAAATTTTATGGATAATAATATTATATCCAGAGTTTATTCCTTCCAGTGGGTTCTTGGTCTCGTTGACTTCAAGAATGAAGCAGCACCATCCTGGCTAACACGATGAAACTCTGTCTCTACTAAAAATACAAAAAAATCTGCTGGGCGTGGTGGTGAGTGCCTGTAGTCCCAGCTGCTTGGGAGGCTGAGGCAGGAGAATGGCATGAACCCGGGAGGCGGAGCTTACAGTGAGTCGAGATGATGCCACTGCACTCCAGCCTGGGAAAAAGTGCAAGACTCCATCTTAAAAAAAAAAAAAAGCCACAAACCTTCAAGGTATTACAGCTCTTAAAGACGGTATGTTGGGAATTTGTTCCTTCAGAGGTGTCTGGAGTTTCTTCCTTCTGGTGGGTTAGTGGTCTCGCTGACTTCAGGAATGAAGTCACAGACCCTTGCGGTGAGTGTTATAGCTAATAAAGGTAGTATGGACCCAAAGAGTGAGGAGCAGCAAGATTTAATGTGAAAAGCAAAAGAACAAAGCTTCCACAGCCTGGAAGAAGAGCCCAATAGGTTGGCGCTGCTGGCTGGGGTGGCCAAATTTTATTCCCTTATTTGGCCCCACCCAAGAGAGTGCTGATTGGTTCGTTTTTACAGAGTGCTCATTGGTGCATTTACAATCCTTCAGCTAGACATAGAGTGCTGATTGGTGCATTTTTATAGAGTGCTGATTGGTACGTTTACAATCCTTTAACAAGACACAGAGTGCCGATTGGTGCATTTTTGCAGAGTGCTGATTGGTGAATTTGCAATCCTTCAGCTAGACACAGAGCACTGATTGGTGTGTTTTTACAGAGTGCTGATTAGTGCATTTACAGTCCTTTAGCCAGACAGAAATGCTCTCCAAGTCCCCACTTGACCCAGGAAGTCCAACTGGCTTCACCTCTCAATATATCTTTTATAAAAATATTAAAATCATAGTATATGTTAGCTGACAGTCTACAAATACAGAGTTTTACTTCAAATATTATTGCTTACAAAGTATATTTTTCCTAAAATGCATTAAGTTTCTTATGGATTATATTCATTCACAAATTGGGAAACCAAAATCAAAATCAAAAGAGGTCATAATGTTTTAGAATGCAGAATATAAATACCTATTTCTACCAAGTCATTGTGATAAAATTGAAATTTATGCTACAAAAATTTATTATAAAATGATATTTTGTATTGTATTCCACAATAATATTTTCAACTGTATAGGTGAGAGGAGAGATTTTTTTAGAACTAGATATGTAGAATTGAGAGAATATTCTCTGGAAAAACTTACATGGTTGTTAAAGACTGTCTAGTTGAGGTCAGTGCATACAGAAGAAGAAGATCTAGAAAAGATAGCAGAATGGAAGTGATAGAGACAGTAAGCATGAGAGACTTCTGAAAGCAGTGTAATAGAGACAGTCACTTATAGGGGCTATATTCAGAAAAACCAAAATTAGAATGTGCAAAAAAAAGTAATATGGCTTCAGCATCTTGGTTTAACATAATATTTGAAAACATCAGAATTTTCTACCTCCCTTATTTTTCAAATAAAATTTAAATAAAATTCTTGAAACATTTATAGTGATTCTATACATAAAATTATTGTATAGTATAAGCACAATACTTTAAAAACTGAACAGTATCTTTAATATAAGAAGAAATATCTGGGCTTTAATATGTGAACAGGATATATTGTGAATTTCTGAAGAGAGTTATTGTAGGCATTACCTCATTATTTGACCCTAAACCATCTGTGGGGCAGGAGCTCCACAGTAGATAATCTGGGAAAAATGCTCTATCCTAAACTTAACCCATTTTTGTGTGTTTTCTACTGGAGATGATAAAGAAAGTTATTGAGAATAAAATGAGTGATGTATGGTATTTTTTAAAGTA
>NW_012101798.1:1456030-1458879 GCF_000951045.1 Mandrillus leucophaeus
GACATACTCACAGCAGAGTTCTATGAGATATATAAAGAAGAACTGGTACCATTTCTACTGAAACTGTTTCAAGTGAATAGAGGAGGAAGAACTCTCCCCTAACTCATTCTATGAGGCTGGCATCATTGATACCAAAACCTGGCAGAGATACAGCATCAAAAAAGAGAAAACTTCAGGTCAGGCCGGGTGCGGTGGCTCACGCCTGTAATCCCAGCACTTTGGAAGGCCGGGGCGGGCGGATCATGAGGTCAGGAAATCAAGACTGTCCTGGCTAACACGGTGAAACCCCGTCTCTACTAAAAATACAGAAAATTAGCCGGCGCGGTGGCCAGCGCGCCTAGTCTGGACTACTTGGGAGGCTGAGGCAGGAGAACAGCGTGAACCTGGGAGGCGGAGTTTGCAGTGAGTCAAGATCACTTGCCACTGCACTCCAGCCTGTGCCATAGAGCCAGACTCCGTCTCAAAAAAAAAAGAAAAAAAAAAAAGAAGACTTCAGGCCAATACCCTGGATGAATACAGACATAAAACTCTTCAATAAAATACTAGTATACAAAATCCAACAGCATATCAAAAAGCTACTCCACCATGATCAAGTAGGCTTTATACCTGGGATGCAAGGGTGGTTCAACATATGCAAGTCAATAAATGTGATTTGTCACATAAAGCAAAATCCACATGATTATCCCAATAGATGCAGAAAAGGCTTTCAATAAATCCAACATCCCTCCCTATTAAAAACCCTCAAAAAACTATGCATTGAAAGAACATACGATACCTCAATGTCATAGAGCCATCTATGACAGACCCACAGCCAACATCATATTGACTAGACAAAAACTAGAAGTATTCCCCTTGAAAACTGTAACAAAAAAGGGAGACTTTCTCTCTTAACACTCATATTCAACACAGTACTGAAAGTCCTAGCCCGAGTAATCAGACAAGACAAAGAAATAAAAGGCATTCAAATAGAAAGAGAGGGAGTCAAATCATCCATGTTTGCAGGCAATATGATTCTATATATAGAAAACCCCACAATCTGTGCCCAAGAGCTGCTTGATCTGAAAAACAACTTCAACAACATTTCAGGAAACAAAATTAATGTACAAAATAAGTAGCATTCTTATACACCAACGACACCCAAGCTGAGAGCCAAATCAGGAACTCGATCCCATTTACCACAACCACAAAAATATTAATAAGATACCTAGGAACACGACAAACCAGAGACGTGAAAGATCTCTACAATAATAATTATAAAATACCATTTAAAGAAATCAGAGGTGAAACAAACAAATGGGAAAATATTTCATGCTCATGGATAGGAAGAATCAGTATCATTAAAATGGCCATACTGCCCAAAGCAATTTACAGATTCAATACTATTGAAAGCTGACAGCATGTTACCCTACTTCAAACTGTACAACAAGGCCACAGTAACCAAAACAACATGGTGTTGGTCCAAAAATGGGTGCATCAACCAATGGACCAGAATGGAGATCCCAGAAATAATGCCACACACATAAAACCATCTGATCTTTGACAAAGTTGACAAAAACAAGCAATGGGGAAAGACTCTCTATTTTAAAAATAGGATAACTGGATAGCTATATGCAGAAGATTGAAACCAGACCCCTTCCTTATACCATATACAGAAATCAAATAGGATGGATTAACGACTTAAAGGTAAAACCTAAAAAGATAAAAACCATAAAAACCCAGGAAGATAACCTAAGAAATGCCATTCTAGACATAGGATCTGACAAAGATATCATGATGAAAATGCCCAACACAATTGCAACACACAAAAAAGTTGATAAATGGGACCTAATTAAACTAAAAACATCTGGGCAGCAAAAGTAACTACCAACAAAGTAAAAGTAACTACCAACAAAGTAAGCAGACGAACTACAGAATGAGGGAAATTTTTGGTATACTATGTATCTGACAAAGATAGAATATCTGGAATATATAAGGGACTTAAATAAATTTAAAAGCAGAACCCAAACAATCCCATTGAAAAGTGGGCAAAGAAGATGAATAGACACATAAAAAGAAGACATGCATGCAGTCAATAAGCATACAAAAAAAAAAAAAAGGTCAACAGCACAAATCATTAGAGAAATGCAAATCAAAACCACAATGAGATACCATCTCACATCAGTCAGAATGGCTGTTATTAAAATTCAAAAAATAACAGACGCTGGTCAAGTTGCAGAGAAAAGAAAATGTTTATACACTGCTGGTGGGAATGTAAATTATTTCAGCTATTGTGGAAGGCAGTGTGATGATTCCTCAGAGAATTTAAAACAAAATTACCATTTGACCCAGCAATTCCATTATTGAGTATATTCCTTTGAGTAAACAGCATGTTTTCTAAGTTTTTCTGACAAATTAATAGAAATACTCTGGATATCAAGTGAACCCTTGATTTCCACAGGCTACAGATTATTTAAAAATTAATTTATTGTCCATCACATTTAAATAAAACTAAACAAAATATCACATCTAAATCCAATTACACTTTGGTGCAACACATGCTTCTTTACTTCTCCTTATTTACAATTTGTTATGGTCCTTTTTGGTTGGTTTTGTTGTTTATTTTCTTCTCACTCATGTTGGTGTCTCTGTCTATTCCATACACTAAACTACTTTCATTGGCATTCTCTCTAATCTCTTGCATTGATCTCTCCTTCTTATGTAAATAAACAAATTTGTACGTCTCCATCTCTGACCTTTCCTCTGGTCCTATTTTTCATTTTCAGAAACCACTAGACAATATGACAGATGTATCACAAATCAGATTCAAAACTGAATATTAGAACACTTGCAAAGATGGCCAAATAGGCATG